>NC_057810.1:305741065-305852066 GCF_018294505.1 Triticum aestivum | reverse complement strand
ACGGAGCGGCGCGCGCCGGATTGGAACGTAAGCCTGCTCTTGTATTAAGGGGGCTAGTTCTGCTTTCGGCCGCGTACGCAACGTGCAGGTGTGCTATGGGCGATGGGCCCAGACCCCTGTGCGCTTAGGTTTAGACCGGCGTGCTGGCCTCTCTGTTTTGCCTAGGTGGGGCTGCGACGTGTTGATCTTCCGAGGCCGGGCATGACCCAGGAAAGTGTGTCCGGCCAAATGGGATCGAGCGTGTTGGGCTATGTGGTGCACCCCTGCAGGGAAGTTTAATCTATTCGAATAGCCGTGATCTTCGGTAACAGGACAACTTGGAGTTGTACCTTGACCTTATGACAACTAGAACCGGATACTTAATAAAACACACCCTTCCAAGTGCCAGATACAACCGGTGGTCGCTCTACCTCAGGGATATGAGGAGGGGATCGCCGGGTAGGATTATGCTACTCGAGATGCTACTTGGAGATGTTACTTGGAGATGCTACATGGAGGACTTCCATCTACTCTCTTCTACATGCTGCAAGGCGGAGGCTGCCAGAAGCGTAGTCTTCGATAGGACTAGTTATCCCCCTCTTATTCTGGCTTTCTGCAGTTCAGTCCACTGATATGGCCTCCTTACACATATACCCATGCATATGTAGTGTAGTTCCTTGCTTGCGAGTACTTTGGATGAGTACTCACGGTTGCTTTCTCCCCCCTTTTTCCCCCTTTCCTTCTTCCTGGTTGTCGCAACCAGATGCTGGAGTCCAGGAGCCAGACGCCACCGTCGACGACGACCCCTACTACACCGGAGGTGCCTACTACTACGTGCAGCCCGCTGACGATGACCTGGAGTAGTTAGGAGGATCCCAGGCAGGAGGCCTGCGCCTCCTTCGATCTGTATCCCAGTTTGTGCTAGCCATCTTATGACAACTTGTTTAACTTATGTCTGTACTCAGATATTGTTGCTTCCGCTGACTCGTCTATGATCGAGCTCATGTATTCGAGCCCTCGAGGCCCCTGGCTTGTAATATGATGCTTGTATGACTTATTTTTATTTGTAGAGTTGTGTTGTGATATCTTCCCGTGAGTCCCTGATCTTGATCGTACACATTTGCGTGCATGATTAGTGTACGATTGAATCGGGGGCGTCACAAGTTGGTATCAGAGCCGACTGCCTGTAGGAATCCCCCTTCCACACTCCTTGGCCGAAGTCGAGTCTAGACATTACAAAAACTTTTACTAACTTGGCTGTGTGCCTTACGGGCCCACGTCGCCATCGGGTGGTATTAGGATCTTTTACTCCTCGATCTTTGCTCTGGGACTCTGAACTCTTTTCTACTCGGGTAAAACGAATTTACTAACTCTGACATTAGGATCCCGTTACCACGTTCACCCCGAAGTTGGATAAGCCATAGTTATTCTGCAGGATAGCATTTTGAATAGTGCCCGTGTTGTCATTTGACTCCATTGAAACATCTTTGTTTTCAGATGGAACCCGCGAGGCAGGTCGTGCGCCACACTGCGGCCATTGGTGCCTCAGGATCACCTGCTGTGCTAGCTGATATGATGACCTATCTGGGTTATCGCTGGCACCCTGAGTACACCGTCTACGAGGAGTACCAGGACTTTAACCAGGAGCAGTACCGTGCCATCGTCCACCTCTACTCTCGGGAGTATGAGTCCACTACCGTGCTACACACCGCTCATGGTGTTGGAGTGACCATCGAGATGGCAGTCCACGATGCGGCTCATGCTGCTCTGACACGTCTTCGTGGAGAGTATCAGGCATTGGACACTTCCCCTTTCAGGCACATTCCTATCGCATCTGACGTTGGTGCGGAGGGATACTACACTGCCGCCTACTCCACCGTCACCCGAGAGCCTTTCCACCATCAGCGCCTGGTTCTGCATGCTGATGGGCTGGACCGAGCTAACAGAGCTCTTCGCCACGAGTTATACACCACTCGTCAGCACCTTTACAGGGCTCTGACGCGGTTGCACCCCTTTGTCCGGTCTGGACAGCTGTCGCGTTCTGCGATCTACCCAGCCAGGACCGTGATGCCCCACGGTGTCGGATGGCCAGAGGTGGGAGGCTACTCTCCCACACTTGGTCCTCTTCTGCCACCTGAGCGTCGGGTTCTACACCAGAGTATCCGCGGCCCCCAGGCCACTGACGTGGAGGACTATCCGTTGCCTCACTACCAGCTGTCAGGTTACAGCTACCTTCACAGTACCTCCTGGGACTGATGTAGTCTTGTTCATTAGTCTTAGATGCACTCGCGAGCCTGCGTGCCGCCTATGATGACTTAGTCTATGTACGGAACTCTGTGTACTGAACTCTATGTCCGACCCCTTTTGTAAGTTATGCCGACTATCTATGTGGTATCTGTCGTGCTCCTTTCATTATGCATGTTTCATCATGAATGACTCTTGTCTATGCAAATTCTCAATACTGAACTACCCCTGTTATATATTAGCAGGATGGTTAGACCAGCTGGTCGTGGTCGTGGTGGCAACTTCCCACCACCGCCTGAGTACATGGCTGGTATGATCCAACAGCTTGAGATGAATCGCCAGTTCATGGAAAACATGATGGCTCAGTTTCCTCGCCCCAATATGAACCAGCATCCAAACACAACAACTCTGCAGGATTTCATACGCCTCAACCCAAGTGTGTACTGCAGCTCAACCCAGCCGCTGGATGCTGATGACTGGCTCCGTGACATCACCTATGAGATGGAGTCTGCTGATGTAGCCCCTGCCAGCTATGTCACTTTTGCTTCCTTCTTCCTGAAGGGACCCGCAGCTCAATGGTGGGACAGCCATAGGCGTACTCTGCCAGTTGGGACAATCATCTCCTGGCCAGACTTTCAGGCTGCCTTCCGTGCCCGCTTCATTCCTCAGGGAGTCATGGACCGGAAGAAGCGTGAGTTTCGCAACCTCACCCAAGGCAACAAGACTGTTGAAGCTTATCAGCGAGAGTTTCTGGACTTGTCTCGCTATGCTGAAGAGGACATTGCAACTGATGCACGTAGGCAGGAGAAGTTCCGTGACGGCCTTCAAGCTGACATCAAGCTCGCACTTCTAGTGCACGACTTTGCTGATTTCGCCACCTTGGTGAATAAGGCCATCAATGTTGAGACTGGTCTTCAAGATCACCATAGCTCTCAAAGGCGCAACCGTGACACGGGCTCATCTTCGGGCCCGCCCTCGCAGAAGCGTAAGGTATGGATCCCGAACAGCATGTACCGTCCTAATGCACCAGCCCCAAGGCAGTCTTATGCTGCACCTCGTCTGCCTACTGCTCCAACTAGGCAGCCAAGGCTTCCAGCTCCGCCACCCCAAGCTCCTGTTCCCACTCCCAATAATGGCCTGTGCTACAAGTGTGGTCAACCAGGTCACCGTGCTAGGGATTGCTTTCAGAATCAGAATCAACTGGCCCTTCCAGCTACTGGCCGTGGAAACAACCAGGCCCGCAACAACAATGCCAAGTCTTATGGCCGTGTTCATGCCAACCACATTGATCTGAATGAAGCTCAAGACCAGCCTGCTACTGTGATGGGTACACTCCTCGTAAATTCAGTACCAGCATCCGTTTTATTTGATACAGGTGCATCGCATTCATTCATGTCAGAAGATTTTGCATACAAGCACGATGTTAAATTTGAGCAGATGAACACTCCGGTAGTGGTAAAAACCCCCGCGGGACAATGTCAGACCTCCATGGTTGGCATTGACGTCCCCGTGGAAATCGAAGGGTTGGAGTTTCGTGCCTCGCCCATTATACTGAAGTCGTCTAACATTGACCTCATTCTGGGAATGGATTGGTTAAAGGCGCATACTGCTTCTATCGTTTGCGCCACTAAGACCGTCCATCTGCTACACCCTTCTGATGAAATAATTAGCTACGATGCTCATCTGGTTCGGAATGCCGAGGCCAGACTTTATGCCTTAAACGCATTGAACGCTGCACCACTTGAGGGCATTGAAAACATTCCCGTCGTGCGTGAATTCCTAGACGTCTTTCCTGAAGAACTCCCAGGGATTCCCCCTGCTAGAGCTGTCGAATTCGTCATCGACTTGAAACCAGGCACCACTCCTATAGCCAAGCGACCCTACAAGATGCCGCCGCATGAACTCCTTGAGCTTAAGGAGGAAATCGATAATTCTCTTCGAAGTGGTTTCATTCGCCCAAGTTGCTCTCCTTGGGGAGCACCTTCTCTCTTTGTCAAGAAGAAAGATGGGACAAACCGGTTGGTCCAAGACTACCGTCCTATAAACCAAGCTACCATTCAGAATAAGTATCCTCTTCCTCGGATCAATGATCTATATGATCAATTGGCTGGATCATCAGTGTTCTCTAAACTCGACTTGAGGTTGGGTTACCATCAGATCCGTGTTCGTGAGGAAGATATCCCCAAGACCGCCTTTGTGACTCGTTATGGTTCATACGAGTACACCGTCATGTCTTTCGGCTTAACCAATGCTCCAGCCACCTTCTCTCGCCTGATGAACTATATATTCATGGATTACCTCGACAAGTTCGTCGTGGTTTATCTGGATGATATTCTGGTGTTTTCCAAGAACGAAGAGGAACATGCTGAACATCTTCGCCTCGTGCTGGAAAAGCTACGAGAGCATCAACTTTATGCCAAGTTCTCCAAATGTGAATTCTGGCTTCCCGAAGTAACCTATCTCGGGCATGTCATCTCTAAGGATGGTATTGCCGTCAACCCTGAACGAGTTCAGGCTATTCTCGATTGGACTCCTCCGAAGAACGTTAAGCAAGTCAGAAGTTTTCTCGGTCTCGCCAGCTACTGCCGTCGATTCGTCGAGAACTTCTCCAAGATTGCCAGGCCTCTGACTAACCTATTGCATAAGGGCGTCAAGTTCCAATGGACAGATAAATGTCAGGAAAGTTTCCAGGCACTCAAGGACAAGTTGACTTCTGCCCCAGTACTAGCTCCACCTGATACTAAGAAGGACTTCGTCATTTACTGCGACGCTTCCCGTCAAGGATTAGGCTGTGTCCTAATGCAAGAGCGCAAAGTGGTTGCTTATGCCTCTCGTCAATTGCGCCCTCACGAAGAGAACTACCCAGTTCACGACCTCGAACTTGCTGCTGTCATTCATGCACTAAAACAGTGGCGACATTACCTACTCGGTAATCGTTGCGAGATCTTCACTGACCACCAAAGTCTGAAGTATCTATTTACTCAGCCAGACCTGAACCTCCGTCAGCAGAGATGGATGGAGACTGTTGCAGACTTTGATTTGGGTATTTCCTATACCCCAGGCAAGGCTAATGTAATGGCTGATGCCTTGAGCCGCAAGTCTTACTGCAACCACCTCCAGGTTCACAAAGTTCAGCCCTCACTTGTTGAAGAATTCAGAAAGCTAAACCTCCATATTGTTCCTCCGGGTGCACTCGCTCCCCCTCCCCCGGAGTTCCGCAAGATGAATCTCCGTGTTATTTCCCAGGGTTCCCTCTGTACCCTGGCTGTTGAACCCGATCTCGTGGGCACCATAAAGACAATGCAGGGATTTGACTCTGAAGTCTACAAGATTAAGCAAGACCTCAAAGAAGGAGGTTCCTCATCCTTCACTATTGCTGATGATGGCGCCTTGTACTTCAAAGGCCGCCTAGTGGTGCCGTGTAAGAAGGAAAACCTGAATATGACCCAGGAGGTTATGAAAGAAGCTCATGATACGCCTCTATGTATCCATCCTGGTAGTACGAAGATGTATCAAGACATTCGTCAGAGATTCTGGTGGTCTAACATGAAGCAAGACATTGCTCGTTATGTTGCTGAATGTGACGTTTGCCGTCGTATCAAAGCAGAACATCAAAGGCCTGCTGGAACTCTGCAACCTATATCTATTCCGGAATGGAAATGGGACCATGTCGAGATGGACTTCGTTACTGGATTTCCCAAATCGCAAAAGGGTAATGATGCTATTCTTGTCGTCATTGACCGACTTTCTAAGGTTGCACATTTTCTGGCGGTCAAGGAAACGATCACTGCTAGTCAGCTTGCAACTCTCTACATGACCAGAATTGTTTCGCTTCACGGTATTCCACTGGTTATCAGTTCAGACCGTGGCAGTTTATTCACTTCAAGATTCTGGGCAAGTTTCCAAGAAGCTATGGGCACTCATCTGTCTTTCAGCACTGCTTTTCATCCTCAGTCACAAGGGCAAGTTGAACGTGTCAACCAAGTTCTCGAAGACATGCTTCGAGCTTGTGTTATTTCCTTCGGCAAGAAATGGGAGGAATCTCTTCCGTATGCTGAGTTCTCTTATAATAATAGCTACCAAGCTAGTCTGAAGATGGCCCCCTTCGAAGTGTTATATGGACGAAAGTGTCGAACCCCTCTGAACTGGTCAGAAACTGGGGAACGTCCACTCTTCGGTCCGGATATTATCCAACATGCCGAAGAACAAGTCCACATTATTCGCGAGAATCTCAAGACTGCTCAGTCACGTCAGAAGAGTCAGTATGACCGACATCATAAAGACATGGTCTATCAACCTGGCGAAAAGGCCTATCTTCGCGTTACACCAATGAAGGGTGCTCACCGCTTCGGGATCAAGGGCAAGCTAGCTCCTCGCTATATTGGCCCATTCACTATTCTGGAAAGGCGTGGAAAAGTGGCATATCAACTGGAGCTTCCGTCGAACCTTTCTCAGGTTCACGATGTGTTCCATGTGTCACAACTCCGCCGTTGCTTCAAGGACCCAATCCGAGCTGTGGATCATGAAGTGCTCGAATTGCAACAGGACCTCTCCTATAAAGAGCAACCGGTCCGCATTCTCGACCAAGCTGAACGCCGCACACGCCAGAAGGCGATCAAGTTCCTCAAGGTCCAGTGGTCGAATCACTCTGAAGACGAAGCCACCTGGGAACGCGAGGATCGTCTGCGTGATGAATACCCCGCACTGTTTCCTTCTACCTCCTAAATCTCGGGACGAGATTTCTTGTAGTGGAGGAGATTTGTAACACCCGGATGATTAAGCAACAGTGATCACCTCGGTTACTGTGGCTAACCTCACGTTGATTCGAACCCGGTCTACAAATAAATTCAAAACAAAACCAAAGATAAAAGGTTTCAAAAACTAAAACTAAAATGTTCGGGGGTTGTCTAAACTAGCAAACCTAATTATGGTGGGGTGCACTAATTTTTGTAAAATGCTTTGGCATTTTAAATAATCTAAAAACAGAAAAGAAAATTAATAAAAGAAAAGAAAGAAAAAAAAAGGGGAGAGGGAGGGGAAAACCCCCTGGCCCAGCCAGTTCCCCCACCCCACCTGGCCCCTGGCCTGGCCCAACTCCCCCCCCTTTTTGGCCGGCCCATCGGCCCAGCCGCCCCGGCCACTTACCCTCCCACCCCCCGCGGCCGAACCCTAGCCGCCCCACTCTTCCCCCCCCCCCCACGCGCCCCACCCCTCTCCCCTGCCCTCGCCCGATCTGGATCGGGGGCGGAGACCCCCCCCGACCGAGCCCCCTCCGTCGACCCCGACCTCCCCCGCCCTCCCCGACGCCGGTGCACGCCTCCCCGCCCTCCTCCTCGCCGGTCGCCCCCGACCTCCCCCGCCCTCCCCGACGCCGGTGCACGCCTCCCCGCCCTCCTCCTCGCCGGTCGCCCTCGACCTCCCCCGAGCCCACTGCCCGAACCCCTACTCCGCGCTGTGAGCTCGCCCCCCCTCCCCCCCCCCCGTGGATCCCCTCTCTCCCCTCGTCCCCCTCCCGAGCGCCACCACCGCCCCCCCCCCCCGTCGGCTCCGCCCCGTCTCCGGCTCCCCTGCCACGGCCCCTGATCGCCGCTTCACCGCGGGCAGTGCACCGCTCCGGCCACGGCCTCGCCCCGGGCACCGCTCGCGCCGGCTGCGCCCCTCACCTGCGCCTCCCCGCTCGTCACCGGTGACGCTGCAGCCCTCCTCCGGCCACGCCACCGCCCCCACTAGATGCGCCTCTGCGCGCTCGTTCGAACGAGCCCAGGCGTGCGCGGATCCGTGCCCTGTGCGCACTTTCCGGTGAACTCCGGCGGGTCTGCGCCGTTGCTTTTGGTCGCCGGCGGCGAGGGCCGGCCCTGCTGACCTGGCACTGCGGGTCCCACCACCTGGGCCGCTGACTGGTGGGCTCAGGGCCCCCTGTTGGCCTGTTGACTGGGTCAACTACTGACTGGGCTGCCCCTATCCCACTGACATGGGGGCCCCAGCCCCAGAACGTTTCGTTAAAAAAAAAGGAATTAAAAATAAATAAAATAAATAAATAAATAATAAAATAAATAAAAACAATAAATATAATTAATAAAATTAAAATGATTTAATAAAATTATTAATTAATTAATTAATTAATTAAGTTAATTAATCCGGTTTAATTAAATTAATTAACTAGTTAAGATTAATTAAACTGTAATTAGATTAACCTAAACCCTAATTAACCTAAATAGAGGATGACAGGTGGGTCCCACTGGACCCACATGTCAGGGTTGACTCAGTCAACCCCTGTTGACTGCTGACGTCAGCATGACATCATGCTGACGTCATAAATACATTTTTTTCGAATTAATTAAATAAATAATTAAATTCCAAAATTTATTAAAATCTTTTAAAAATCATATCTTTTAATCCGTAACTCGGATTAAAATATTTTCAACATGAAAGTTGCTCAGAACGACGAGACGATTCCGGATACGCAGTCCGTTCGTCCACCACACCCCCCTAACCTATCGAACCCGCAACTTTCCCCCTCCGGCTCCTCTGCCCGAAAACACGAAACACCGGGAATACTTTCCCGGATGATTCCCCCTTGACCAGTACCACCTTATACCATGTTAGGGCACGCCTAGCATCGCTTCTTGACATGTCATGCATCGATATGCATCTGTTTACTTGGTATTCATTGTTTCTTCCCCCTCTTCTCTCCGGTAGACTACGAGACCGACGCTGCTGCTGCCCAGTTCGACTACGGAGTTGACGACCCCTCTCTCTTGCCAGAGCAACCAGGCAAGCCCCCCCCTTGATCACCAGATATCGCCTATTCTTCTCTATACTGCTTGCATTAGAGTAGTGTAGCATGTTACTGCTTTCCGTTGATCCTATTCTGATGCATAGCCTGACATTGTTGCTACACCTGTTGATACCTTACCTGCAATCCTAAATGCTTAGTATAGGATGCTAGTTTATCATCATTGGCCCTACATTCATGTCAGTCTGCCTTGCTATACTATCGGGCCGTGATCACCTGGGAGGTGATCACGGGTATATATTATACATACATACATACTATACAGATGGTGACTAAAGTCGGGTCAGCTCGAAGAGTACCCGCGAGTGATTCACGGATTGGGGGCTGAAAGGACCTTTGTCCCGACGGCCCTCTGTGTGGATCTTTTGTGGCGGAGCGACAGGGCAGGTTGAGACCACCTAGGAGACAGGTGGGCCTGGCCCTGTTCGGCGTTCGCGGATACTTAACACGCTTAACGAGATCTTGGTATTTGATCTGAGTCTGGCTACGAGCCTATACGCACTAACCATCTACGTGGGAGTAGTTATGGGTATCCCGACGTCGTGGTATCAGCCGAAGCACTTCAGACGTCAGCGACGGAGCGGCGCGCGCCGGATTGGAACGTAAGCCTGCTCTTGTATTAAGGGGGCTAGTTCTGCTTTCGGCCGCGTACGCAACGTGCAGGTGTGCTATGGGCGATGGGCCCAGACCCCTGTGCGCTTAGGTTTAGACCGGCGTGCTGGCCTCTCTGTTTTGCCTAGGTGGGGCTGCGACGTGTTGATCTTCCGAGGCCGGGCATGACCCAGGAAAGTGTGTCCGGCCAAATGGGATCGAGCGTGTTGGGCTATGTGGTGCACCCCTGCAGGGAAGTTTAATCTATTCGAATAGCCGTGATCTTCGGTAACAGGACAACTTGGAGTTGTACCTTGACCTTATGACAACTAGAACCGGATACTTAATAAAACACACCCTTCCAAGTGCCAGATACAACCGGTGGTCGCTCTACCTCAGGGATATGAGGAGGGGATCGCCGGGTAGGATTATGCTACTCGAGATGCTACTTGGAGATGTTACTTGGAGATGCTACATGGAGGACTTCCATCTACTCTCTTCTACATGCTGCAAGGCGGAGGCTGCCAGAAGCGTAGTCTTCGATAGGACTAGTTATCCCCCTCTTATTCTGGCTTTCTGCAGTTCAGTCCACTGATATGGCCTCCTTACACATATACCCATGCATATGTAGTGTAGTTCCTTGCTTGCGAGTACTTTGGATGAGTACTCACGGTTGCTTTCTCCCCCCTTTTTCCCCCTTTCCTTCTTCCTGGTTGTCGCAACCAGATGCTGGAGTCCAGGAGCCAGACGCCACCGTCGACGACGACCCCTACTACACCGGAGGTGCCTACTACTACGTGCAGCCCGCTGACGACGACCTGGAGTAGTTAGGAGGATCCCAGGCAGGAGGCCTGCGCCTCCTTCGATCTGTATCCCAGTTTGTGCTAGCCATCTTATGACAACTTGTTTAACTTATGTCTGTACTCAGATATTGTTGCTTCCGCTGACTCGTCTATGATCGAGCTCATGTATTCGAGCCCTCGAGGCCCCTGGCTTGTAATATGATGCTTGTATGACTTATTTTTATTTGTAGAGTTGTGTTGTGATATCTTCCCGTGAGTCCCTGATCTTGATCGTACACATTTGCGTGCATGATTAGTGTACGATTGAATCGGGGGCGTCACATCAGTGTAGGCGTGCCCCTGCGGCGCTAAATGTACCCAGAGGCTGCCGCCGTTGGGGACATTGGCAGGGCTTGCCGGTGGTTCGAAGGAGAGCTCGGCCTCGTGTATGTCCAGCACCCAGCCTGGCATGGGCGATCGGCTGGGGCCCTCTCCTAGCGCATGCCTTGGATCCATCGCGACGGGAACGTAGGCTTCCGGGATACTCGCGCCAGGGGCGCCGCCCGGCCGCCTAACGCTCCCGCCCCCTTCTATCATTCTCTGGTCCTGCTGGCCACAGGCTGGTGCTCCAACACGGCCCCTAGTGGTGTCATCCGAAGTAGCCCCGTGCCGAGGGGGCACGTTCGGGGCGGCGTGGGCTGCTCCACAAGGCTGGTTAGCATCGAGAGGCTCTCCGTGGTCCCTGGGAGAGGGCGCGTGGTTGTGTCGAGGATGAGCATGCACCCCCACCATTGCCTGCGACATGGGGAGGGTGCAGAACGGCACCGCCCCCCTGCACGCCGCATCTAGCAGCTTGTGGACCCGGTCCAGCAGGGCATCGCGGCCACTCTCAAGCAGCCTGCAGCGCAAAAGCTCATGAGCCACGATGACTGTCGACCGCTTGTTCACTTATTCCCTGCGTGAGTGCGGAGCAGTTGCTGCAGTGTAGTTCGCAGATCGCGCAGCTGCGCGGCTGTGGTGCAGCACCAGAGGAGAAGGCTGCGCCGCGCACCCCTCATGGCCGGTTGCCCCCAGTGGAACACGGGCCACGAGCAGGGCGGAGTGGAGGTCTTCTTTGCTGGTGGGTGCCACCGAGGAGGTCTGGACGACCCAGTGCTCGACGTGGGCTCTCGGGGCGTCGGGCATGGCATCAGTGGAGCGGAGGAGGACTGGTCGACAGAAGTGGAGATCCGACGCACCCCTACCTGGCGCGCCAAATGTCAATTTTGGGATCCGGCAACCCGTGAGAGGTTCAAACACTAGGGTGCATGCGGAGATCTCAACCCGTCCAACCTGCCTACTCGCAATCCTCCCTAGCCTAGCGCGCAAAGCTCACAGAGACACAAAGACACAGAGACTTATACTAGTTCGGGCACCGCTATGGTGTAATACCCCACTCTAGTGTGGTGTTGTGGATTGCCTGGAGGGGCTATGGATGAACTAGTACAGGGACGAACAAGCCTCAGGAGGTGAGGTGTTCTTGAGCTGGTGTGTTGCTTTGGAGGGAATCAATCGATCCATCGATCCCCCTCTATGGTGGTGGCTAAGCCCTATATATAGTGCCTTGGTCCTCCTCCCAAATATGAGCGAGAAGGGATTCCACAACGGCGGGATTTGAAAGGGGACAAGCAGTACAGTCTATCCTAACAAAAGTAGTCTTCGTGTGCGAAAAGCCTCTGGCTGTGACGCTGGAGTGGGCTCAGTGATGACCTCCGTCCTGCCGTCCTGGCGGTCTTGGTCTCGTTGCACCAAAATGGAAACCTTTGGCTGATTCCTCGGGACTCTGCGCCTACGGCTTGCCTCCCTTGCACCGAAGAGGAAACCTACGCTCTGCGCCCGCCTGGCACCCGCCTGGCCTTGGTCGTCATGGCTCATGTCAGCTGAACCTCATGAGATAACTGCATAGATCTCTCTGCCCCTCAGGAGCCCTCTTGAGGAGTCCAACTCCTTCGGGGGTCTTGGCATCATCCGCCTCACGAGGCTTGGCCCCTCGCGAGGGTCTTGTTGTGTTGTTGTTGAAGCTGGGTCGTATCAGGCCGTTGATGGAGCCACGTGGTGGGCCGCGGGCAGGCAAGACTGGATACCCCCAAGTCCAGGACGCTGACAGTACCAGCGACCCTGGCACTTCTGAGGCTAGGGATGGCAATGGCAGGCCACGATGCCATAAAAACAAGCATTGAAACAATAATGAAGATACATGGGATACGTCAGTAAACACCGGATTCAGTGGCTCAAACCCGGTCAGTTGAAGAAGTCGTTCAAAGGTAATAGGGACGGCCCATCCAACTTGGACAAAGTACTAGAGCGACCTTGCGGGATTCATGGCACCCCTGACAAGCCTGCCAACCACACCAACAGGAATTGTTGGGTTTTCAAGCAGGCTGGCAAATTAAATGCTGAACATAAGGGGAAAGGACCTCAAAGTGACGACGATGATGAGCCTCGCCCGCCACACACTGGGGGACAGAAATAGTTTTCCCCCGAGGTGAAAATGGTGAACATGATCTATGTCACCCACATCCCCAAGAGGGAGCGCAAATGCGCACTAAGGTACGTCAACGCCGTAGAGCCTGTCGCCCCAAAATTCAACCCATGGCCAGCTTGCCCGATCACCTTTGATCACAGGGACCACCCAACCAGCATCCATCACGGCGGTTCGGTGGCCCTGGTACTCAATCCTATCATCGACAGATACCATCTTACTAGAGTCCTTATGGACGGTGGCAGCAGCCTCAACTTGATCTACAAGGATACTGTCTGTAAGATGGGTATCAACCCGTCAAGAATCAAGCCTAGCAACACTAACTTTAAAGGAGTGATACCCGGTGTGGAGGCCCGCTGCACGGGCTCCTTAACACTGGAAGTAGTATTCGGCTCCCCAGACAACTTCTGAAGCGAAGAATTAATCTTCGTCGTCATCCCTTTTCACAGTGGTTATCATGCACTTCTCGGACGAACTGCTTTCGCCCGCTTTAATGCAGTCCTGCACTACGCTTATCTGAAGCTCAAAATGCATGAACCTCATGGTGTCATCACAGTAAATGGGAATACGGAGTGCTCCCTCCATACTGAGGAGCATACCGCTGCCCTAGCAGCTGAAGTACAGGGCAAACTCATCAAGCCGAACAACTCATGGGTCATCAAGACCCATGACACCGCTAAACGAGTCCGACCCGCATTACAATGAAGTAGCTCAGTGGAACAGGAGCTTGATTAGCAGTTTAGCCTCCGCCGATCGCCCCATAAGGTTGCAGCATACGTAGCGCGCGTACATAATTACGCTCTTAAAATACCTTGGATAGCCCCGGAAGCACACTGCAGAAAAGGTCCATAGTATGGCCTAACCCTATTCGGACCTCAAATATTTTTTCCACTGTAGGTTCGTTAAGAAACCTACCTAATCTACGGTTGCACAGGGGCTCCTTTCCAGGTCCCTCTTTCCAGCTGACGACCATCGTACTCCTCCTCTACAAGGATGTCTCACCAAGGAGAAATGGCACAGACGTGCAACAGTGTATCATTGGATCTTCAAACCACTACTTTTAGGCCGTGTGTAAACCTTTCCCTTGTGTAAACTTTTGGCATGTAAAATGGCCTAGATACTCATGGCATTATCTATAACAACAGGGCCCAATGTATTAGTCGGGGTATAAAGGAAGCAACTGATCACCACTTTCTTTGGCAATTATTATTTTTCATATATCATCTGTATCCCCTCCCTACTTCAGACTGCCACACGTGCATTAGTCTGGCCTTAACACCGGGGGCTGTATTTGTCCCTGCACATTTCAAGTCCGAACACCTATAGGGAACTCTTCAGCATCCTGGATATTTCATTATATGCACCGGCTCCGAATCATGTATTTGGTCTATAGTTGGGTTGCCCGGCTCCTGTGCTTACCATCTTATGTTCCACTTGTTCGGCTAAGGTAGTAAAGGGAGAACTACTGCAATTGTATTTTTGGTTCATTCGGTCAAGTACCTCAGTAGAGAAAGCCGAAAACTAACTATCATGATAGGCGAGAGCTGGGGGCGATTCGGTGACTTAGTATTATACTAAAAATCGTTAGCGATTCACCCCGTGTTATACGAGGGGCTGGTCTTCGTCCAGCCGCGTGGAAAAGGCACCATAGTCCGGATAATTGCACACGCACCAGGGGCTAGTACTTAGCTCCACAATCAAACTCTTATGGCTAGGTGAAAGTAACAAAGTCGCATAGTCCGATTGCCTGGTTGACCTCTGATACGTCTCCAACGTGTCTATAATTTATGAAGCATTCATGCTATTTTATTATCTGTTTTAAATGTTTATGGGCTTTATTATACACTTTTATATTACTTTTGGGACTAACCTATTAACCGGTGGCCCAGCCCATATTGCTGTTTTATTGCCTATTTCAATGTTTCGAAGAAAAGGGATATCAAATGGAGTCCAAACGGAATGAAACCTTCGGGAGCGTTATTTTTGGAACAGAAGCGATCCAGGAGACTTGGAGTTCAATTCAAGGAAGCTTCGAGGTGTCCACGAGGGTGGGGGCGCCCCCCCCCCCCACCCCTACTGGGCGCCCCCCTGTCTCGTGGGCCCCTCGAGACTCCCCCGACCGACTACTTTCACCTATATATTCCCATATACCCTAAAACCATCGAAGCGAATAATAGATCAGGAGTTCCGCCGCCGCAAGCCTCTGTAGCCACCAAAAACCTCTCGGGAGCCCGTTCCGGCACCCTGTCGGAGGGGGAATCCCTCATCGGTGGCCATCTTCATCATCCCGGTGCTCTCCATGACGAGGAGGGAGTAGTTCACCCTCGGGGCTGAGGGTATGTACCAGTAGCTATGTGTTTGATCTCTCTCTCTCTCTCTCTCTCTCTCTCTCTCTCTCTCTCTCTCTCTCTCTCTCTCTCTCTCGTGTTCTCTCTATGGCACGATCTTGATGTATAGCGAGCTTTGCTATTATAGTTGGATCTTATGATGTTTCTCCCCCTCTACTCTCTTGTAATGGATTGAGTTTTACCTTTGAAGTTATCTTATCGGATTGAGTCTTTAAGGATTTGAGAACACTTGATGTATGTCTTGCCGTGCTTATCTGTGGTGACAATGGGATATCATGTGATCCACTTGATATATGTTTTTGTGATCAACTTGTGGGTTCCGCCCATGAACCTATGCATAGGGGTTGGCACACGTTTTTTTTCTTGACTCTCTGGTAGAAACTTTGGGGCACTCTTTGAAGTACTTTGTGTTGGTTGAATAGATGAATCTGAGATTGTGTGATGCATATCGTATAATCATGCCCACGGATACTTGAGTGACAATGGAGTATCTAGGTGACATTAGGGTTTTGGTTGATTCGTGTCTTAAGGTATTATTCTAGTATGAACTCTATGATAGATTGAACGGAAAGAATAGCTTCATGTTATTTTACTACAGACTCTTGAATAGATAGAACAGAAATGATGACTTTGAGGTGGTTTCGTACCCTACCATAATCACTTCGATTGTTCTCCACTATTAGTGGCTTTGGAGTAACTCTTTGTTGCATGTTGAGGGATAGTTATATGATCCAAGTATGTTATTATTGTTGAGAGAACTTGCACTAGTGAAAGTATGAACCTTAGGCCTTGTTTCCTACCATTGCAATACCATTTACGCTCACTTTCATCATTAGTTACCTTGCTGTTTTTATATTTTCAGATTACAAAAACCTATATCTACCATCCATATTGCACTTGTATTACCATCTCTTCGCTGAACTAGTGCACCTATACAATTTACCATTGTATTGGGTGTGTTGGGGACACAAGAGACTCTTTGTTATTTGGTTGCAGGGTTGCTTGAGAGAGACCATCTTCATCCTACTCCTCCCACGGATTGATAAACCTTAGGTCATCCACTTGAGGGAAATTTGCTACTGTCCTACAAACCTCTGCACTTGGAGGCCCAACAACGTCTACAAGAAGAAGGTTGTGTAGTAGACATCAAGCTCTTTTCTGGCACCGTTGCCGGGGAGGTGAGTGCTTGAAGGTATATCTTTATATCTTGCAATCGAATCTTTTAGTTTCTTGTTTTATCACTAGTTTAGTTTATAAAATAAAACTACAAAAAAATGGAATTGAGTTTTCCTCATACGCTTCATCTTTTTAATATCTTTCGTGAGAATGATGGTAAGGAAAATTGTGCTCAATTTCTAGAAGAAGAATGCATTAAAATGTTTGGTACTAGATCTTTGTATGATGAGCATGATTGCAATGTTGTTAGTATGAATTCCTTGAATATCCGCTAATGATATGCAAAGCCACAAGCTTGGGAAGCTATGTTTGATGAAGATGATATTTTTTGTCCCCCAAGTTTTGATGAGAATATTTATTATGATGAAAGCATGCCTCCTATTTATGATGATTATATTGATGAAAGTGGGTTTGGAAGAGTGTCAATTTTAGGAAGTAATGATCCCACTATTTTGGAGGATATTGAGTATTATTGTGATAATTATGAAAGTGGATTTGGAGAGGTCATGACTTTATTTAGTGATGAATCCACTATTTCGGAAGAGGTCCCAATTGATTATGAGAACAAAGCTACTATCTATGATGATTATTGTGATGACTTGTATGCTAGTAAGAATAATGATAACCATGAAACTTGTCATCATGATTTCAGTTTTCAATTGGATTATGCCTCACATGGTATTTATTTTGTTGAGTTTTCTCCCACTACTATTCATGAGAATAAATTTTCTTATGTGGAGAGTAGTAAATTTTCTATGCTTGTAGATCATGAAAAGAATGCTTTAGGTGCTGGTTATATTGTTTAATTCATTCATGATGCTACTGAAAATTATTATGAGGGAGGAATATATGCTTGTAGGAATTGCAATAATATCAAGTTTCCTCTCTATGTGCTTAAAGTTTTGAAGTTATGCTTGTTTTGCCTTCCTATGCTAGTTGATTGTGACAGCCTGGTTTTTGCCCTCTCTTCTTTGCTTGATTTTCAGTTGAGTTGGTTTTGAATTTGGAGTTTTGAATCATTTCATTTGGACTTAACCACTTGGGTACCCCTTGATTTTCACCCAAGTGTTCAGTCTCCTCCTCACAACCATCATTTCACCCCTGGCCAACCCAAAAATATTGTTTGGAATATTTTTTTAAAATGAAAAATATTCATTTTGGCCTCCAAAACCCTAGCTAACGCTTTGAGCTCCAAATCAACCCTAATTTTTCTTGCCCCAAAAATCCTGAGAAAAATCCCAATTATTCTTTGGACCCCAGGGCACCTTTCTGAGCAAAAATATTTCACCACTCTTTGGAATATTTTGGCTACAGAAAATAAAGTCACTTCTGGGCAGAAATGGTAGTTTCTACAGCAACTACCTTTTTACTAGCTCCATTGTAGCTGGTTTTCCCTGTGCCTATTTACCTTAGTAAGAGTTAGTAAAATCCCAAAGCTCAGCCCTTGAATCCCAGTGGTTTGACCACAGTAACTCTCCAAAGTTACTGTTCAGTAACTTGTCAACAGCACAAGTTTACTTCTACTGCACCTGGAACCTAACCAAACCGTGGTAACAACTTAGTTTACTAAGGACTACACGCCAGACATCTTTGTTAGTGCGTAGGGTGGCCGGATGTCACGGTTCACGCGGTGATCGCGTACGTCAGAGCGTGCTGGCATGCAATACGCATGCTCTGCGCGTCGCCAGTGCCTCTGTTGAGCGCGTGCTCGCTGCCCAGCCGACCAGAGCGTGCCACGCCTCGCCACCATGCTCGTATCCACCTCCATAACTCCCCCTGCTGCTCGCCGACGCCGAAGCTCGCCGCAGCGAGCACGGGCACGGTCCGGTCAACAGCACAGTGCGCGGCACACTGTGTTCATCTCTTTCCCCCTCGTTCATGTGCTCGTCCGCGCCCGCGCACAGTTCCTGCATGACCTCCATCGTCTTCTCCCTCTCTCTCTCTGGTGTCGTTCGTCACCGGGCGCAGTGGACAGGTGTCCTCCGGCAGAGCCCGAGCCCTCCTCGCCGCCCCGCCTATAAAAGCAGCCACCCGCAGCCTCTTGGAGCACCCACAGCCACTCCCACCTCCTCCTAGAGCCAGTAGAAGCCGCAGCCCAGCCGAGCAGGCCGCGGGCTGCCGTCCCAGAGCCGAGCTCGCTGGCGATCCCCTCCAAATTGTTCCCGCAGCTTCGACCCCTCCCAAGCCAAGACAACCCCGCCAGGGCCTCCGCCTCTCCTCCGTGAAGCCAACCCACCCCTCTGGAGCCCCTGGAGCCGCCCCAGGTCGTCGTCGTCTTCATCTCCGGCAACCTTCGCCCTCTGCCTCCGCTAGAGAGGTCAAATCCGATGACATCCGGTCACCGCTAGCTACGCTACGGGTACGGGCAGGTGCGCAAACATCTCCTCCGTTGATCCATCCCTCTCATTCGACTCCAAGAAGCCTCACCGTCGGCGTGAGCTCCGGCGAAGCGCTGCCTCCCTCTGCTTCCCTCTCCCCTCCCTTCGGCCTGACTAGCGGGGCCCGCTAGTCAGCCACTCATTACGCGTGCGAAGCGGTATGAGTGGTGGTGCCCCGGGTGTTTACGCTTTCGACGTCACCCCTCTGTTTATTTATTTCAAATTCATTTAAAATCCAGGAAACTTCAAATGGCCATAACTTTTTATCTATAAGTCCAAATGCATTGATTCTTTTTGCATTGTGTTCTGTGTCCAAAAATCTAACAGCACCCAAAAGATGGGATTTTCCCTTGCTGTCTTGATTTTCTGGTAATTTTCAGAAGGTTTCTTGATGGTTTCTTTTTGTGGTTTTGAGTATTTTCAGAAGAGCCAGCTTGTCTTGCGGATCACCAGGAGCTTTGTGAACCTCATCAGCACTAAGGCAAGCCACAGTAACATTTTCATGGTGCCACTTCAATATTTGTGATTTTCCTACTTGAACTTATGAATATTTATGCATTTAAATTAATTATATAATGATTACATTCTGTTAGATGCTTGTCATGTTAAAATACTTGAACTACAAAATGTTTGAAGTGAATCTTGTTGGTAAGCTAAGGAGAACTTAGTTGCAAGTAATGAATAAATGATATGGTCATAGAGTTTGATAATTAGTATAATTATTATTTTTGCATGATGGAAAATGATGAGATTGCTAGAAGTGATTCTGGTGTAAGTGAAGTGTAATATTAACTAGAGTAGTATCATGAGTTGATGATGGCTCCAAAGGAGTGTGGTTGATTCAGTTATTTGCATGGTTATGTGATGCATATGTTAACTGATGCATAGTATGGCATTATGACACCGGTTATTTTCACATTAAGTTGAACCTGATTAATAACTCAACTTGAATATGTTGTTGACCGGGTCATGGTGCCGCTGAAACGAGTCTTTCCCAATGCAACCACATTTGCCGGTATGGGGCGGCCTTAATGCGTTTCATTGTCGTGCCTCTGGTCGGTGCCTCCATTTAGGGAAGGTTATGGGCGTGCTGTACCATGGCCTGGTAGGCAAGCATAACCTTGTGAGCCCGATGTTAAGTTAAGTTTTGGTACCGGATCCCAGAGTGGATCGTGGCCACGACGGTGGTCGAGGTGTCTGGAGGTAGACACGGGGCCACCCAGGACTAGCCCGATGGGGACTGAGTCAGAATGACCGGGAGAGTGTCATGACAATGAAATGGTTTCGTCGGAATGTCGTTGGTCCACCCGAATGGGAGTGCGAGGCCATGGGTTCCGTAGTGTGGGTATAGTGTACTAACCTCTGCAGAGTGTTTTTAATCTATCGATAGTCGAGTCCAGGGTTGCGGACACCCCAAAACACAGGGTACACCATGGGTCAACACTTAATAAAATATGCACACTAAGTTTGTACTGAGGATGGCAGTGAGGCCATCGTGTTGAGTCGGGCTGCAGGTTGGTCGGGTTGTGATCGCCTTAAGGATCACGGACCACGAGTTGGTCGGGTTGTGATCGCCGTAAGGATCACAGGCCACGAGTTGGTCGGGTTGTGATCACCGTAAGGATGACGAGTGTGTTTTAGAAATTATCATGTTTGTGGTCTGGAATTGATCACGTCTGGTAAGCAAGTCTGGGGAACGAGTACCATTTGAGCATAGTCACAGCATGTTGGATATATAGTTGCATTGTTGTTTAAATGGTTAAATATCATGATATTGTTTGTCATTATGTTTATGCTTATTGTGAGCTTGCAAGTACATTCAATGTACTGACCTGGCGTGTCATGCCAGATTTCAGGAAAGTCTCATTGGAAAGGAGTGCTATCCGAGTCTAGACCGTGTCCACATCGGTGTCCCTGTGCTATGGAGTCCTGCTACGACATTGTTCTGCTGCCGAGTAGTTGTCATGATCGAGGCCCCTTTATGTTCACTAAATAATGTACATATTGTTCAGCCGCATCGTGTGTGCCACTTGTCCTCACTAACTGTTGTAATATAAACTATGCTCTGCTAGCATGAATAAAGCGGTTGTTTTTCTATACCATGTTGTTGTGTGTTGCCACAAGACAAGGTCTCTGGGCTGGCAATGCAAGGTAAACCGGTCGCTCTGAGCCGGGGTGCCACAATGCTTGGTATCAGAGCCGCGCTGACTGTAGGCCATGCTAGACTAAGCCGAGTTAACTAGACGTTAGATACGAGTTGTAGCTGAGTGCCGGTAATAATTGTAGCTGGTTGTTGCATTGCATGCACTGATTTTTTTATGCTAACCTGCTAATGGTTTTGAGCATAGATGGCTCCGGTGTTGTATTCGTGCCAGTTGCAGCTGATGCCGTACACGTCAACGCATCTCCTTCATAACGTGTGGCATCGGCTGTACCCTCACAGAGACGATCCAGTCTATCGTGTGTACCGGGAGCGCCTAGCTAACTTAGTGTATGAGTATCACGCCATGGTTACTCTGCGCACTTGTTCCGATTCCAGCTATTACACTCATACCTCTCGAAGCGACTACGCATCTACCGCTTCTCAGGATGTCCAGTTTGCTGCATTCAAGGTACTTGTTGAGCTCCGCTACAATGAGGTCCGGATGCAGAACCACCCAGGTTTCCATTACTATCCTTCTCGGTCGTGTCCGTTTCCCTGTCATTGATCCGGAGTCTGATAGTGTAGCTAGCCACCTTTCTCGCTACATCACTGCTAGCTATCTTCTGATATACGAGCTGGCTCGTGAGCAGAGTCGTGTTCATACTGCTTTAGCCTCTACTTTAGTCTCTGCTCGCTCAGCCACTACTCCACCATCTGTAGGATTTACTCCCTATGTTCCTGCCAGTTCTAGATCCCCTGTTTCTCCGGTTACTCCTCCGAGTAGCTCGGGCACCACGACTGTGAGTCCACTTAGTGCTCCTGCTAAGTGGGTTTCACTCCTTGCCACTCCTGTAGCCCCGATGATCCACCCTTCACCTGCCCCAAAGGGAGAGCCCTCAAGGCAGCGTCGTCGTGTCACTTTTAACCCGGAGATCTCGGTTAACCCCGCCAGTTCTGGATCCGAGTCCGCTTCAGGAGAGGACCCCGCAGCACTAGGAGAGCAGTAGAGCTTTCGAGTATTCGCAGTCGTCGGGATGGAGTATGGATGTAGTCGTACAAGTCATGATGTTTCGTTTCATGTATGAGGGTAGTTGGACCTGGCATGTTGTTATCTTTCATGTATGAGTCTATGTATAATTATGTTGGACTTTATTTTATTCGCCGTATTTTCTTCGCTTTTTCGGTTTTACTTGGATTTTTGTTGCTGGCTTCTGCCCAGTTTATGTTGAATGCTTCTCATCTCGGTTGCGTTGACTTGGGAAAAATCATATTAGGATGACGCGGGGAGGCTGCAGTAGCAACGTTCGCGAGGGTTCTCCTGTTCGGCGTTCCGCACGACAGGCAGGACAATCACCCGAGCCGTACGTTCCACCACCGCCTCCACCGCCAAATCCGCCCTCCACCAAGCAAATTATGCGTATGTTCGAGGAACGACGAAATAATGATCTGATGGAAATATTCAGAAGTATTCAAGCAATGGTTGGACAGAATGGAAATCAGCCCGTCCCTCACTCCAAGTTATCTGATTTTCAAAGGACTAAGCCTCCCAGTTTCAGTCAGGCCATTGATCCCTTGGATGCAGATGATTGGTTGAGAACTATGGAAAAGAAGCTTGAGGTTGCTCGAACTGATGAAGAGGATAAGGTTCCATTTGTAACACATTATCTGGAAGGCGCTGCTGCTATATGGTGGTAAAATGAAAAGGCCATAGGGACTGACAATGAAGCAATTACCTGGTCAAGATTCAAGGAGCAATTCCGGAAATATCACATCCCTGCGGGAATTATGAAGACTAAGCAGTGTGAATTTCTCGTACTCCTCCAAGGAAGTCAGTCAGTGGGAGAATATTTGCAGAAATTCAATCACCTGTCACGTTACTCTCAGTATGACGTGGCCACTGAAGAAAGGAAGATAGACCAATTTCTTGGTGGATTAAACCCCCAACTTCGTTGTGCTCTCAGTGTGTTCGATTTCCCAGATTTTGAAACCCTGGTGAACAAGGCTTTCATTGCTGAAAGGGAACACAAGCTTGTATCAGATAATAAGTCTGCCCATAACGATCACAAGCGCAAGTTTGAGCCCAAAAAGGAAATGCAACCAGTGCAGAAGGTTCGTACCTGGCAGCCAACCCAGGTAACATACCAGCCTAATTGGCAACAAAATGTTAACAACGCCACCACCCAAGTCAAGAATGACGTGCTCAACCTAGTTCTGAAGAATCGCCTGTGCAACAATTCCTGTTACAGTTGTGGACAAACCAGACATTATGCCAAACAGTGTCCCAAGAACAACAGGACCAATGCTACGTTCAAGCCACAAATCCATTATTTGGAGGCAGGTCCAAGTCAGCATGACATCACGGGATACATTCATCACATTTCCGCCGACAAAGCCCAAGAAAATCCCGAAGTCGTCATTGGTATGTTCTCTGTTAATAACATACCTGCAGTAATTTTATTTGACTCTGGGGCTTCCCACTCTTTTATTTCTTGGAGTTTTGTTGCCCAAAACAAATTTCCTTGTTTGCTTTTGGGCAAGAATATGCTGGTACAAACCTCGGGATCTCTTATCAGAAGCAATCTAGTCTGCCGCAATCTGGAAGTCAGTATCAACGGAATCCGTTTTCCAACGTCTTTGATACTTATTGAGTCTGATAAGTTGGAAGTTATCTTGGGTATGAATTGGCTGACTCAGCACCAAGTGTGCATAAATTGTGCGACCCGAGAAGTCAACTTGACCGGCCAAGATGGACAAACTACAAAGTTTATTGCTCGTAGGAGCATACCCTCAAAGGAAATGGTCTTTACAGCAGTAGCTGAAATGGAATTAATTCCGGTGGTCAACGAATTTTCTGATGTATTTCCAGACGAACTGCCAGGCATGCCACCTGATCGAGAGCTTGAGTTTGCAATAGAACTTGTGCCTGGAACCACGCCAATACATAAGAAATACTATCGAATGCCGTCATCCGAATTCGTGGAGCTAAAGAAACAGCTTGATGAAATGCTCCAAAAAGGGTATATCCGCCCCAGTTCCTCACCATGGGGATCACCTGCTATTTTTGTGGACAAGAAAGATTGCAGCCTTCGTATGTGTGTGGACTACCGACAGTTGAATGATGTCACGATCAAAAACAAATACCCTCTGCCAAGAATTGATGATTTGTTTGATCAGCTCAGTGGAGCCAAGGTGTTCTCAAAGATTGATTTGTGGACTGGATATTATCAGCTCAAAATTAAAAAGGAGGATATTCCCAAGACCGCATTCACCACTCGCTATGGTCTCTATGAATATACCATCATGTCCTTCGGCCTCACCAACGCCCCCGCCTTCTTCATGCACATGATGAATAAAGTATATATGGATTTCCTTGATAAGTTCGTGGTCGTCTTCATCGATGATATACTTATTTACTCAAGAAGTGAAGAAGAGCATAAGGAACACCTCCGAGCAGTGTTACAACGACTCCGTGAGCACCAGTTATACGCCAAATTCAGTAAATGCGAGTTTTGGCTCAAGAAAGTTGGATTCCTCGGGCATGTGCTATCCGCTGAAGGTATAGCCATGGACCCAACTAGGTAAAAGACGTGCTCGACTGGTTGCCACCCACCACCGTATCTCAGATCCGGAGTTTTCTTGGATTAGCCAGATACTACCACCGTTTCATTGAAGGATTTTCCAAAATTGCTAAGCCCATGACGGAGCTGCTCAGAAAGGATAAGAAGTTTGAATGGACTATGGACAGTGAGAAAAGTTTCACCGAGTTGAAGAAACGCTTGACAACTGCGCCAGTATTAACACTTCCAGATATCTACCGTAGTTTTGACGTATACTTCGACGCTTCCCGGCAAGGACTAGGATGCATACTTATGCAAGATGGCAAGGTAGTAGATTATTCCTCACGGCAGCTACGACCCCACGAAGGAAATTACCCCACTCATGATTTGGAATTGGCCGCGGTAGTTCATGCTTTAAAAATTTGGAGACACTACCTCATTGGAAAAAGGTGCCAATTTTTTACCGATCACAAAAGCCTCAAGTATATATTTACTCAGCCAGATTTAAATCTCCGTCAACGAAGATGGCTTGAGTTGTTCAAGGATTATGACCTTGGAATAAATTACCATCTGGGTATGGCCAACGTGGTTGCCGATGCACTCAGTCGAAAGCCCGTCAGTTTAAACGTCATGTTGGAATCTTTGCCTTCCGAACTTAAAGAGAAGATTGCTCAGCTCAACCTGGTCATAGTTGAGGCTGGCCTTGCCAATATTCTGAAGGTTATCCCTACTACTGAGGAAGAAATCCGCAAAGCCCAGTCAGGTGATGCTGATCTGCAGAAACGCATCAAGTTTTCCGATTTCTCGAAGGATCAGTGCGGTACCCTCCGATTCAGGGGAAGGATTTGTGTGCCTAATCAAGCTGATCTGAAGCAGAAAATTTTGTCAGAAGCCCACGAATCCTCATATTCAATCCACCCTGGAGGTACGAAGATGTATGAAGACCTTTGACAAATATTCTGGTGGGATGGAATGAAGAAAGACATTGCTTATTTCGTGGCCTATTGCGACATATGCAACAAAGTAAAGGCAGAACATCAGAAACCAGCCGGACTTCTCCAACCGCTGCCAGTGTCACAATGGAAATGGGACGATGTCTGTATGGATTTCATCACAGGACTTCCTAAGACCCGACGGGGCAATAATGCGATCTGGGTCATAGTGGATACTTTAACCAAGGTGGCCCACTTCCTCCCAATCAAAACCTCCTACCGAGCAGATGAGCTTGCATGACTGTATGTATCCAGAATTGTCAGTCTGCATGGAGTTCCCCAAACCATCACTTCTGACCGAGGTTTGCTTTTCACCTCCGCTTTTTGGTCCCGTCTCCATCAGGCCCTCAAAACGGAATTGAAATACAATACCGCTTATCATCCTCAGACGGATGGGCAGACAGAAAGGGTAAATCAGATACTCGAAGATATGCTCTAAGCCTGTGTTTTGGCCCAAAGACCACAATGGGAAGATTGCTTGTCGTACCTAGAGTTCTCATATAACAATGGCTTCCAGACTAGTTTAAAGATGTCACCATATGAAGCTTTGTATGGCAGTAAGTGCCGCACTCCATTAGATTGGTCTCAAACCAGAGATAGCCGTATTTTCGGAACAGATCTCATGCTGGAAGCCGAAAAGCAAGTCAAGGAAATCCGAGACAGATTGCAATTGGCCAAATCGCGACAGAAAAGTTATTACAATGCAAAGCACCGACAGATCAGCTTTGAACTCGGAGAACATGTCTACCTTCGAGTCATGCCTATGAAAGGAGTCAAGAGGTTTCAAACCCGTGGGAAACTGGCACCCAAGTTTATTGGTCCATTTCCCGTTATGACATGAGTAGGTGTTGTGGCATATCAGTTAGAGTTGCCCCCTGAGCTATCAGACGTGCACAACGTGTTCCACGTTGACTGCGTTCTGGGAACGGGGGTCCCCAGACTTGCCTGCCTGCGGCCTGCGGCGTGGCTCAAGTGGGGGCCCAATGCAGCCCAGCTTAATCAGCTCAAGCTCAAGACCCTCGCGAGGGGATAAGCCTCGTGGGACGGACGACAGGAAGCTTCCTCGGGAGCAACCTCCCCAGGCAGGCTCGCAAGGAGGTGGAGAGATCAAGGCAGGGTACCTACCGAGGAGCCCGTGATGCAAGCCATGACGATCGAGGCCAGGCGGGCGCCAGGCGGGCGTCGGCCTGCGTAGTGTCCTTGTTTCCCTTTCGATGCAAAGGGGGCAAGCATAGACCAAGGCATCAGGCAAAGGTTACCGTTTCGGTGCAACAAGACCAAGACCAACAGAACGGCGGGATGGAGGTCATCGTGGAGCCCAGGACGGCGTCATCGTCAGAACCTTTGGCAGCCGAAGACCAACTTTAGTTAGGATAAGTGTACTAGATGTTCCCCTTCAAAATGGCCAATTGTTGGCGCCCTTCCCGCTCATTATTTGGGAAGAGGCCTAGGGCCTCGCTCTATAAATAGGACTAGCCACCACAAGCTAAGGGGGAGCCAGAGAACAGATCGATCACAGAGAGAGAGAAGCGACTGAACTCACCAAAGCAGTTCATCGCACCAGCTGAAGAACAACCCCCCGCGACGCTGTTCTCCCTTTGTACTGTTCATCATTAGCCCCTGAGGCAATCCACCACACCACACACTGGAGTAGGGTATTACACCACAATGGTGGCCTGAACCAGTATAAATCTTGTGTCCCTTGTGTGTTCATGTTTCTTGCTTAGATCCTTGCGAGACTTTGACGCGTGAGCTGTTAGGGGAAAGATCTTCATGCGCACCCCAATGTTCCAACCTCAAGGGTTTGCCGGAACCCGAAATCCGACATTTTGCGCGCCAGGTAGGGGTGCGCCGGAATCTTTCTTCAGCTAGTCGCGTCTGATCTTCCGCCATGTTCATGGCTGACGCTTGCCGAGCTCACGCCAAGCGTCGGGCTGCTCTCGCCACCCGCGTCGCCCAGACGGCGCCCGTCGGCGGTCGCCCCCGTTGTTCCCAGTCGCCTGCCGCCGATGCCGCCACCGGCCCGGCGAGGAACGAGCAGCAGGCCTCGTCCCTGCATCCTTTGGTGTGGTGCGATGGCCACACCGCCACCCCGTCGCTGACTCCAGCCGGCTTGTCGTCCCATGCCCGTCGCGCCCCCACGGACGTGCACGCCGCGCTGCTCCTGGCACGTGAGCTCCTGCACTACCGTCCCGTCGACGACCTCTACGAGGACTGGCTCGCCCGCATCACCGAGCTCGTCAGCGCCGCAGGGGGCTCTCCCATGCCGTCCCTCTCGCTGCCTCGCCCTCCATCCTGCGCAGGAGGCGAGGAGCAGGAGGTGCCTCCACCACCTCCTCCCTGAGGGAGTCCTGGACTAGGGGGTGTCCGGATAGCCAAACTATCACCATCGGCCGGACTCCAAGACTATGAAGATACAATATTGAAGACTCCGTCCCGTGTCCGGATGGGACTTTCCTTGGCGTGGAAGGCAAGTTTGGCGATACGGATATGTAGATCTCCTGCCATTGTAACCGACTCTGTGTAACCCTAGCCCTCTTCGGTGTCTATATAAACCGGAGGGTTTTAGTCCGTAGGACGAACAACAATCATACCATAGGCTAGCTTCTAGGGTTTAGCCTCTTTGATCTCGTGGTAGATCTACTCTTGTACTACCCATATCATCAATATCAATCAAGTAGGAGTAGAGTTTTACCTCCACCATGAGGGCCCGAACCTGGGTAAAAACATCGTGTCCCTTGTCTCCTATTACCATCCGCCTAGACGCACAGTTCGGGACCCCCTACCCGAGATCCGCCGGTTTTGACACCGACATTGGTGCTTTCATTGAGAGTTCCTCCGTGTCGTCACCTTTAGGACCAATGGCTCCTTCGATCATCAACAACGACGCGGTCCAGGGTGAGACTTTCCTCCCCGGACAGATCTTCGTGTTCGGCAGCTTTGCACTGCGGGCCAACTCGATTGGCCATCTGGAGCAGATTGAAAGCTACGCCCCTAGCCATCAGGTCAGATTTGGAAGTTTAAACTATATGGCTGACGTCCGCGGAGACTTGATCTTCAACGGGTTCGAGCCACAGCCGAGCGCGCCGCACTGTCACGATGGGCATGATCTAGCTCTGCTGCCGGACAGTGCCCCGGAGGCCGCACAAGTGTCCGCTCCGACCCTTAGCTCGGAGCCGACTACGCCGATCGAGGATGGGTGGTTGGATACCGCCTCGAGGGCGGCTACCTCTACGGTGATAGAGCCGAATACCAACCCTGGCCTTTGCGAAGCCCGTGACTCCAAGGTGTCGGACTCCTCTCCGGACTCCGAGCCTTCTGCGCCCCCACCAATCGAATCCGATTGGGCGCCGATCATGGAGTTCACCAATGCGGACATCTTTCAGCACTCGCCCTTTGGCGACATCCTGAATTCGCTAAAGTGTCTCTCTTTATCAGGAGAGCCCTGGCCGAATTATGGTTGGGACGGTTGGGATGCGGACAACGAAGAAATTCAAAACCCACCCACCACCCACTTCGTAGCCACTATCGATGACTTAACTGACATGCTAGACTTCGACTCTGAAGACATCGACGGTATGGACGACGATGCAGGAGACGACCAAGAACCAGCGCCTACAGGGTACTGGAAGGCAACCTCGTCATACGAAATTTACATGGTGGACATCCCAAAGGATGGGAATGGCGATGGAACAACGGAGGACGACCCCTCCAAGAAACAGCCTAAGCGCCGGCATCAGCGGCGCCGCTCTAAATCCCTGTAAGTGCATCTAGTGCCACCCCTGGTTGGTTTTGGAGTATTGGCGACAAAGTTGGTTGAGGGACTAATGCGTTTGTGAGAATTGCAGGATAACGCAGGTAGTGTCCCTCATTGATTCGGTTTACCTACCGGAGATGACCCCTAAAAATGTATGAAGACATTGAAGACAATGGTGGTATGAGAAGATATTTATATTGAAGACTATGACATGAGAAGACACTGTGTGAAGACTGTGGAGCGCGAAGACTGTGTGGTTTTGTTGTTTCCTTTTCTTCTTTGTTGAGTCATAGGAACCACCGTACTGTTAAGTGGGGTCCAAGTGAACTAAGTCAGAGTGACTGAAGTGATGCTCAACCCAAATCCTATGTCTTTGAGCGAAGACAATGGGAGCAAATCTTATCTAGAGCTGGATGAGTCAGCTTTGCTTGTAGCCCAAGTAAAGTTGCCGTGTGTGTTTGAAATCTGACCATTGGAACACGTGTCAGTTCCTTAGTGACCCAGGGTCATTTTGGAAAAATCAGGTCGGGTTGCCTTGTGGCTATAAATAGCCCACCCCCTACACCATAAATTGGTGGCTGCTCAGAGTTATTCTATGGCTTTTGTCGTTTTGAGAGCAACCCACCTCGAAGCCTTTGAGAGAGAAGAATCCTTGCGAGGATAAAGCCCAAACACCCAGAGCCAAAGAGTGTTAGGCATCACTGAAGTCTTTTTGTCTGTGTGACCTAAAGACTTATTACACTTGAGGACTGTGTATCCTCGAGCCGGTTAGGCGTCGCATTCTGAGCATCCAAGAGTCATTGTGGATTGCCGGTGAACAAAGTCTGTGAAGGTTTGGAAGTCTACCTTGAAGACTTACCAGAGTGATTGGGCGAGGACTGGGTGTCCTTAGCTCAAGGGGAATAAGGTGAAGACATGGTCTTCTGAGTTAAATCTCAGCCTCCCTAACCAGACGTACAGTTATCACAGCAACTGGAACTGGTCCAACAAATTATGTGTCTTCAACAAGTGACTGTTTCTATCCCTTTCCATCCTTTACTTAAGTTTGTCTTCGTGAATTCACTGCCTATATGTGTATCTGTTTGACTTCATTGTTTGACTACTACTGTTGATTGGCTTCATACTATCTTCCATCCTGATCCTTACTACTTAGCTGCTATTAGTCCTGTACTTTCACATCATTGCATATTTGACTATGGCTTGCTTATGGTAGATCATCTTCCGCTGCATATCAACTAGGTCATTTCTGTTGTTTGTCTTCGAAACTTCTATGTTTTGAAGACTTTCATAAAAATCGCCTATTCACCCCCCCCCCCCTCTAGTCGATAACTAGCACTTTCAATTGGTATCAGAGCAAGGTACTCCCTTGTTCTATGTGATTTGGTTTAACCACCTGGAGTTTAGCTATGTCGACTACAGGGATAATCAAAGTCTCCGCTGCTTGCCCCATGTTCGATGGAACAGAATATCCCTACTGGAAGAATAAGATGCGCATGCATCTTGAAGCCATTGATGTCAACCTCTGGTATGTCGTCAAGAACGGTGTTCCCAAAACTGGTGAAGGTGTCACCCGTGCTGATGTCAAGAAGTTCATTCAACTGGACTCTACTGCAAAGAACATCATCTGTTGTCATCTGACCAAAGGACAGTATGGCCGTGTGAGTGCTCTGGAAACATCGAAGCTAGTCTGGGACTGGCTATCCAAGGTCAATGAAGGCGTCTCAACCCAGAGAGATCAAAGGATCAGTGTTCTTTGCAACCTCTTCAACCGCTTCAAGAGAAACGACAATGAAAATGTCCAGCTCACGTTTGATCGTCTGACTGACATCACAAATGAGCTTCAAGCTCTTGGCGCCACTGAGATCACCAAGCATGAAATCGTCAAGACACTGCTGAGATCACTTGACAGCTCCTTTGACACCCTTGCCCTCATGATACAAGAACGTCCTGACTTCAAGACACTGGATCCGTCTGATATACTTGAGAGGCTCAACACACATGAGTTCCAGCTTTCTGAGAAAACAGATATCTATGGTCCCAATTATGGCCGAACTCGCGCCTTGAAGGAAAAAGTGGTTTCCTCATCTGAAGAAGAATCTGACTGCGGTTCTGATGATCGTGAAGACATTGGAAAGGACTTGCCATGCTTGTGAAGAAGTTTCAGAGGTTCACCAAGAAGTAGGGCTTCAGAAAGTCTTCATGATCTAGCTCCAAGAATGATGAAGCTTCCACCCATGACCACAAGAAGAGAACCTGCCACAAGTGCAAGAAACCTGGTCACTACATATCTGAGTGTCCACAGTGGGACAATGAGAAGAAGAATAAGAAGAGCAATGAATATGATTCTGATGACAAGAAGAAGAAGAAATCCTCAAAGTCTTCTTCCAAGTCTTCATCACACAAGAAGAGCTCATCAGGCAAGGCTCGTGCCTTTGTTGGCAAGGAAATGGATTCAGAGGAGGAGTCTGCTTCTGAGGAGGCGGAGGTGGAATCTGGAGAGGAGTCCGACCCTGGCGTTGCAAGTCTGGCTCTAGCCACAGCCTATGTTTCCAAGTCCATCTTCAACACTGAAGGCAATGACTTCCACACCAACGCTGAAGCTGATGACATGGACGATCCTGCTCCCACCTACTGCTTCATGGCACGTGGTGCCAAGGTAAAATCACGCGATGCTTACTGTCAAACATCAAGTGATGATGACTCTGATTGTGACTCCAAACCCAGCTACAAAACACTTGCTAAAATTGCTACTGAACAACAAAGGGCTATGGAACATACTCAAAAACTGTTAGACAAAAGCGATGACCTGTTGGACGCGGAAATGACACGTTCACAGTCCTTAGTAGAAGACATAAAAAATCTTCATGCTAAGTACCAAGAACTTGAAAGTCTTCATGAGACGCTCTCAACCACATATGAAAAGCTCTCCTATGATTATCTTCAAAGGAAGCAAGAGCTTGAGAAATTGAAAGCGACTCATGAAGATCTTCAAAAAGAGAATGAGTCACTTCGCGCTCAACAGATCAGTCCCGCTCAGGAAGGATTTGAACCACCATGTCTAAAATGCATTGAGCGTGATAACGCTACATCTGTTGCTGAATGTTCCACTGCTGCTGCTGTTTCATTGTCTTCAACTACTGATGTGGTTACTAACCCCTCTGCGGAGGATACCACTACTATTGCTGATGAAAATGCTAGGTTGAAGACATTGCTTGAAACAGGGATGTACAAAAGTTTGAAGGGACATCAGACACTCTGTGATGTCCTCAAAAAGCAGATTCTGAACTGAAACCCTAGGAAAGAGGGTGTTGGGTTCGAGAGGAAAATGAATGCTGATGGTTCCTACTGGAAGCCTGAGCAGTATCCCAAAACCACTTGGGTTGCTGCAAAGGAACCTTTAGTGGATCCATCCACTTTATCTGGATTTACCTGTGCTAATCCTATTATCATTGATGAATCCTTTGATGCAAACTATAAACTGTTCAAAAATCAGAATGGTGAAGTGTTTGCTAGGTATATTGGTACTAACTGCAGGAATGGACCTCCTATGAAGAAGATTTGGGTTCCCAAAAGCTGCCTTGAGAATCTTCCAGTGAATGTCATCATGACACCACCAGGGAAGAAGACAAACCCCAGACCAAAGGCATCATATGGTCCAACGGCTTCATACGAACACAGGACTCACTTGAGTCACCCTAACGCCAATGTTTTGCAGGGAAATCATACTCAGACTCATGAATATGAGCATGTGTCTTCAAACCGCTATGTTCATAGAACTAAGAACTTTTCTGCTTATTCACATGAGTATCATTCATCTCCTGCAAGGCTATTTGCTAGGGCTTCAAAGCCGAAATTCTCAGATGTTGCACTTAGACTCATTGCTTCTAAGCCACCCCTGAAAATGTGGGTGGTGAAGAAGAATTAACTCTCTTTTGCAGAATGTGGTCTCCAGCCAGCAATCAATGGCGTCGATATTATTGCTGGGGACCTAAAACATAAAGGGACGCATGATAAAATGACTTACTATGTATTCCACATATGAATCTCTTATCTGTCATACTGTGTGTTCTAATCTTGATCTAAGCTGTGATAATCCTAGTGTGCGTCAAATGCTTATGCTTCACAACATACCATGTGAAGCCTATCCTCCTAACTGCACTGTAGGGCATGTCACCAAAAGCTTCAGAATGGATTATTGACAGTGGATGCACTAATCATATGACTGGTGATCGAAGTCTTCTCATGGACTGAACCTTACGTCCATCCGACAAGAGTCAAATCACATTTGCTGACACTGGTAAAAGCAAGGTATTGGGTCTAGGTAGAGTTGCAATCTCTAGGGATCAACACATGGATAAAGTGATGCTTTTTGAATCCCTTGGGTTCAACTTAATGTCTGTCTCAATGCTTTGTGACTTAAACATGATTGTGCTATTTGGAAAATATCGTTGCCTTGTACTAATGGAATCTGACAAGTCTCTAGTCTTTGAAGGATATAGGAAAGATGATCTATACATGGTAGATTTCTCAGCAGGACCACAGCTTGCCGTATGTCTTCTCACAAAAGCTTCGGAATGCTGGCTCTGGCATCGAAGGCTGGGACATGCTGGCATGAGGAACTTACACACACTCGTCAAGAAGAAGCATGTCATTGGCATCGAGGATGTCAAGTTCAAGAAAGATCATTTGTGTGGTGCCTGTGAAGCTGGGAAGATGACTAGGGCGAAGCACCCCTCGAAGACAATCATGACAACATCTCAACCCTTCGAGCTGTTACACATGGACTTATTTGGACCTACTCACTACTCCACCCTCACAACAACTGCTTGTTTGTATGGTTTCGTCATTGTTGATGACTACTCAAGATACACATGGGTGCATATAATTCTCTACAAGACTGAAGTACAAGATGTCTTCAGACGATTCGCCAATCAAGCAATGAACAATTATGGCGTGAAGATCAAGCATATCAGAAGTGATAATGGCACTGAATTCAAGAACACAGGACTTGATCTATATCTGGATACAATGGGAATCACTCATGAGTTCTCTGCTCCATACACACCTCAGCAAAATGGCATCGTTGAGCGCAAGAACAGAACTCTAATTGAGATGGCTCGAACAATGCTCGATGAGTACAAGACACCAAGAAAGTTCTGGCCAGAAGCTATTGATACAGCTTGTCACATTATCAACCGTGTCTACATCCACAAGCTTCTGGGCAAAACATCCTATGAGCTCCTTACTGGCAAGAAGCCAAATGTCAGCTACTTCAGGGTCTTTGGTGCAAGATGCTGGATCAAGGATCCCCATCACAAGTCAAAATTTGCACCTAAGGCTCACGAAGGCTTCATGCTTGGCTCTGGAAAGGACTCGCACTCCTACAGAGTCTTCAACCTCTATCTCTACAAGATCGTCGAAACTGTGGATGTGAGATTTGATGAAACCAATGGTTCACAAAGAGAACTCCTGTCAAGTACACTTGATGAAGCCCCTCCAAGCGAATCTATCAAGCTGATGGGAACGGGTGAAATCATGCCCTCTGAAGCACTGCCAGAAGAGGAACTTATCATTTCTGCACCTAACCAACCTGAAGACAATGCTCAGACCAAATATAATCCTCCCAATGATGACAATGATCAGCAAGAGCAAAATCTTCGTCCAGTTCATCCTTGTGTTGCAAATGAAGTGCAAATTGAGAAGATAATTGATAGCATCAATGCACCTGGTCCACTGACTCTCTCAAGAGCAACACAGTTAGCAAACTTCTGTGGGCACTTTTCATTTGTGTCAATATTAGAACCCAAGAAAGTTGCTGAAGCCTTTATGGAACCCGAATGGATTCAAGCTATGCAAGAAGAACTTCAACAGTTCAAGCTAAACAATGTTTGGGAACTTGTCAAGCGACCTGACCCTCGCAAGCATAACATTATTGGAACAAAATGGATATATCAAAACAAGCAAGATGAGCATGGTCAAGTCGTCAGAAACAAAGCACGTCTTGTGGCTCAAGGATATACTCAAGTAGAAGGAATTGACTTCGATGAAACTTTTGCTCCTGTGGCTAGGCTTGAAGCTATTCGCATACTGCTAGCCTATGCTAATCATCACAACATCTTGCTATATCAAATGGATGTGAAGAGTGCATTTCTCAATGGCAAGATTGAAGAAGAAGTATATGTCGCTCAACCACCTGGCTTTGAAGATCCAAAACATCCTGATATGGTGTACAAGCTAAACAAGGCACTGTATGGCCTCAAACAAGCTCCTCGCGCATGGTATGATACAATCAAAGACTTCCTGAAGAGCAAAGGCTTCAAACCAGGATCCCTCGATCCCACACTCTTCACGAAGACATATGATGGCGAATTGTTTGTGTGCCAAATATATGTGGATGGCATTATCTTCGGCTGCACCAACCAGAAGTATAGTGATGAGTTTGGATACATGATGCAAGAGCAATATCAGATGTCCATGATGGGAGAACTGAAGTTCTTCCTTGGTCTTCAAATTCGTCAGCAAAGCAATGGCATCTTCATATCTCAAGAAAAATACCTCAAAGATTGTCTGAAGAAGTTTGGAATGGAAGACTGCAAAGGTTACACGACGCCAATGCCAGCCAAACACCATCTTGGTCCCGACGACAATGGTAAAGAGTTCGATCAAAAGGTATACCACTCCATGATTGGTTCTTTACTTTATCTATGTGCACCTAGGCCAGATATTATGCTTAGTGTTTGCATGTGTGCTCGATTCCCAGCGGCACCAAAGAAATCGCATCACTTAGCTGTGAAGCGAATTCTTAGATATTTGGATTACACCCCAACACTCGGATTATGGTATCCCAAGGGCTCAAGATTTGATTTGGTTGGATTCTCGGATGCTGATTATGCTGGTGACAAAGTGGATCACAAGTCTACATCAGGAACATGTCACTTTCTTGGTCGATCACTTGTCTGTTGGTCTTCAAAGAAGCAGAATTGTGTATCACTCTCAACTGCTGAATCTGAATACATTGCTGCTGGATCCTATTGTGCTCAGCTTCTATGGATGAAGCAAACTCTCAAGGACTATGGCATCAACTTGAAACAAGTACCTCTCTTCTGCGACAACGAGAGTGCCATCAAGATAGCCAACAATCCAGTCCAACACTCGAAGACAAAGCACATTGAAATTCGTCATCACTTTCTCAGAGATCATGTCATGAAGAAAGATATCGATATCATTCACGTCAACACTGAAGAGAAACTAGCAGATATCTTCACAAAGCCCTTGGATGAGAAAAGGTTTTGCAAGTTACGGTGTGAGCTAAATATCTTGGAATCCTCTAATGTCCTGTGATCAGGCACACATCCTAACACTTATGCATGTTGATGACTTAGATGTGCAACACACAAAGTAATGTATATCTTGAATCGATGAAGATTTACACTCTGAGTGTGAATACATTAACATGGAATTTGACTTCGGAGCGCCACGACAATTGTGCGCCGTCTCTGGGTCTAATACTTCCTATACGGTGGGTAACGCCACCACCAAATTTCTCTGTTTGAAGTGTTTCACTCATGGCGTTATTTTGCAATGACTTCGCATTTGGTTTGTCTTCAGTTTCAATTTATCTTCATGATTTTCTGCACTTTGATGATTTGATTGCTTTCTAATATATATATGAATATACTAGTGTTCTGTCCTCTACAGCATTCACTTATAGCTATGTCTTCAAGTTGAATCTTCTGAACTAAGTGGATGTGATCGGACCCTAACCTCTCTATGCTTTCTATCTCAAACTCTATCTGTCCAAATCATATGCATTCTATTGAAACTGTCGAATGTCTTCTCTACGTCCTAGTCAGCAGAAGGCAAAGAGATAAATATTAAATCTGATTTAAATGACTTATCTTTATTGTTGAAATTCGAAGAAGCCGGAACAACTCTCCGACATGCCTGGCGGGCGTGGGAACGTGGGACAACTCTGAGTATGTTGTATGCTTGCCACGTGCCCCTCAGATGTGAACCGCCAGGGGCACTAGCGTAATTGCATTGTGCCGCTCACCTACTTATAAATACTTGTCCCCTGCGGTAAAGAAATCCTTCTTCCACCTCTCCACCTCGTCAAAACCCTAGCGCCACCGCTAGCTCTCGACGACGCCGGCGACGAAGCGCTTAGCTGCCGCGACTTCTCCGACGCCGTCCTCACGCCGGCCGCGGACGTCGTCCTCTCCACCGTCGCCGTAGGTGTCCTCCGTCGCCAAGTTAGGGCACGGTGGGCTAAACTGCTCGGTCTCCTATTCATCCCATCTAGCAGTTCTTCATGCGGTAATTATAACTCTATTTTTACCACCTTTTTGATCTTCAAGATTCATCCTGTTTACCGAAAGTGGTTTCTGCCTATTCAATGTTAGATCTATTCTGTCTGCATCTCATACTGCCTAGTCAATTCACTTAGATTTCCTGTCTAGTTTGATTCCTCACTTGTACTTATTCACGGATTGGTACAAATCTGGAACCAACTCACCTATATAAGTGAATGTCTTTGCATCATGAGGTCAATGTCTTCAAACTGATTTATCTTCAGAATCTTCTGAGAATGCATATGACCTCTTCCCCTTCCCTCGCATCTCTAATGCTGTCACAGGTACATGTCCGTGGGAGAATCCCTTGGTTCTCATAGTCTGCATTCGTTTGCAGAATACTTACAACATCATATCAATTCTCCTGAAGCCAGTTCCTGCTTGACCAGCAAGCGTAAGTCTCTGAAGCCTTTGAACATAGTGAAGCCATTCAGTTTGCAGTTCATGGCTGCAGAAAAATCAGCAAGGAAGGGTGGCAGACAGCGCAGAGAAGGAACATCCAAAGATCTGCCTGATGACCTAGCAGAGCTCTACAAGACAGATCCTGAAGAGACTTATCATCAGCGCAAGACACGAATCCAATGGATTCGACGCTATTGGGCTGAAGAATGGTTCAAGTACAAATTCGTGACCAAGGAATATGCAGAGAAGAATGCTATCAAGAGTCCTTGGGGCGATATTCTCTATCGAGGCCTTCAACCCAAGAACAGAGCTGAAGCTATTGCACAAGACTTCTATCCTTGCATGGTCCGTGGACCTTAGCCTGAGAATGCCGATCCCACATCATTACTCTGGTGTCATGATAATGCTCTCTTCAAGCGCAACTTCCAGCACGCAAAGGCTTCGGCCAAGGAAAACAAGAAGTCATTGGGATTAGACTTCAACCCTGGTCCCTTTGCTCCTCGTGCTGACGGCTCTCGTGATGCAGAACCCAATGACATCTGCCCCTTCTCTAACCTTGACGGCCTCATCACCTACATCTTGGTTCAGGGTGCCAGAGTAGATCATTCTGATAATGATGCTGACACTGATGAAGCCCCAGCTCCTCCTCCGAAGCCGCGGAAGCAAAAGAAGCTAAAGGCTTCTAAATCAGCACCTCCAAAAGCTTTATGTGCGAAGCCTCTGGCCACTGCACCTCCTGAAGCCAGTGTGCAGTCTGAAGATCAATCCCGTATCTCCAAGAAGACGGAGAAGAAAAGGCAACTTGTCAGGCATACTGATCAAGCCTTGACTCCTTCCGCCATTCTGCGCGAAGAACCCGTTGATCTGTCCAGTGATGAAGATCTTGCTGATGATGCCCTTGAGAAACTGATAAAGAGCAAGGAAGAAGCAGAAATCTTCAACAACTTGCCTCTCTTTGATGTGGCAATCATCCATAACTTCATTGATGAGTGGTTCGACACCCCCAATCTAAGCTTTGAAGATTTGCAGCTTCCCATTGGCCTCAGCGTCTCTTTCAATGGCGCCATTGCTTCTGAGCTAGCTCTTGCTCAGCGCATCATTGAGCTGAAGAACAAAATTGATTATGAGAAGGCTCAATTCAAGAAGCATGTGGCGAAGCTCAGTGTTCAAGACGTCAGAAACTTCAAGGTCATGCTGCATGAGCTTAAAGAAGCTTTTCTGAAGAAGCGCCAAGAAGCTCAAGGCTCTCGTGAGCGCATGAAGAGTTTGGCTGATAAGTGTGTGCTTGCCTACAATGAGGCTGAGAAGCGCAAGTCACTTGGCCGTCCTGGCATTGACCCCAGGATGGCTACAAAGAAAAAGAAGAAGCTTCCTGCTGACCAGCCTGCACCTTCAAGCCAAGAAGCCCCTCGCATTATCTTCCCAAGCAGCATGACTGGCTCGAAGCCAAAGGTCACCACAACCGCTTCAGAATAGAAGAAGATGAGGGCTGCCGAGGCTGAAGCCATAAAGAGGAAGAATACTGAAGCCTCTGATGCCGCTCCCTCCAAGAAGAAGCGCAAGACCAAGAATACTAGGGCTGCTCCCATAGAGCCCTTAGTTGTTGAACCCATTTCAGTGGTTCGCCCTGCGTCAGAACATCAAGAAAGAAGGATGATAGTTCATGAGCCTGCTTCCACAGAGGCTCATGAAGCTGAAGATATTCCAGCAGCTGAACCCACCGCTGCTAAAGACATTGGTCATGATGACAATGTTGAAGATGATGAAGTTCTTCCTCAGATCGAACACAACGTGGTATCATCGCCTGTTCTTACGAACAGCGAACTCATCAGCATTGGTCGTCCTCTGACGCCAATTGCTTGGGATGCATCGTGGGCTGATCACCCACAGCAACAAGATTCCCCAAGTACTCCCCAACAACAACAACAACAACAAGCTACACCACCCGTGCAAGAAGAAGATGAAGACTTTGAGGCCCAGCCAACTCCATCTCCAAAGGCGTTGCCAGCACTTCGCAGGCTTCGCAAAGGACAAAGGCCTCAAGTCCCTCTGTCGAGCGTTCCAGAAGGAGAAGTGCAATGCCAACCTGTTGCACGTCAAGTATTTTCTGAACCCACTCCAACTGTGAATGTCTCCATGTCTGAAGCCCAAGCTGCTGAAGACATTCCGGCTGCATCAGCCGAAGATAATTAAGAAGACGTACGTGTCCCTACTCCCCTAGTTATTGAAGAAGTTGTTCCTGATGTGAATGTGTCAGTGCCCAACCCTCCTGTTCATCAAGAGGAGGTTGAAAATGTTGAAGCTGCCACCACCAACACCAATGAAGCCGATGACGTTGTCATGGCTGATGCTAATGTGGAGCTTGAACCAACCAGTGTGCCTGAAGCTAATGAGGCCACTGCGCCTGAAGCTAATGAGGCCACTGCACCTGAAGCTAATGAGGCAACTGCTCCCGAAGCACCTGTTGTGCAGCCTGAAGCCTCAGCTGTTGCCACTGCTCCTGTTCCGCCACCAAGGCCTCATACAATTGAGCAAGCATACAGTCATGGTCAGCTAACCACTGTTCGATGGCCCATTCTGGTACCTCTGCCTACTACCTCTGGACCTCAATTTTATTATCATGTTGAGCATAGGCCTCAGGTCCAGAAGCCAAAGCCAAGACTGCCAAGGTTTCCAGGTACTGCAAACTCACCAGGGTCCTTCAATGCTAATGGCTTCAAAAGCCAAAATACTTTCTTTGACAGCGCCAAGAACCCCTACTCCAAACCAAGGATATCATCAGATCGGTTCTGGAGCTATCAGCAGAGAAGCTATTACTCCTGCGTTCTATATGATCAAGGGCGCATTTTCCCTCATATGTGCCTTGACACTGAAGCCATTGCTGGACTGTCGTGCTTATAAGAAGCACTTGATTGCTTCCGTGATGCTGGTCTGCTCAACTTTGTGACAGACAAAGAACACTGGAATGAAGAACTATTGCTTCAATTCTATGCTACTCTACACATTCGCGGCTACAACAGAGATATCAAGACATGGGTCCTCGAGTGGATGACCGGAAACGTTCATCATGAAGCCAAAGCTCTTGACATCATTGAGCTTACAGGGCTAGCCACTCCTGGAGAGCTATATGAACCTGATTGTCAGCTACACCGCAATGCATTGGAGAGCATCTTCCATAAGCCAGAACCCAACATGAGCCAGATGTTGAGCATGATGAAGCCCTTGCCATCTGACACTGAATATCCAACAGAGTTCTTTGTTGAAGACCTTGAGTATCTGTCACGCACAATATATCATATTATCAGGCGAACTCTATGGCCTATCAAAGGACATTCATTAGCGGCCAAGCTTGAAGGAGCTATGAAGACTTTGGTCTTCTACATTCTCAATGGCATCAGCTTCAATACTCAAGAATTCTTCATCAGGCAACTTGCTGCTTCTGGATCTGATCTGTTTGGTCTGAAGTTTTATGCTCCATGGGTCATGCGCCTCATCAAGCGACACTCATCTGTCAACTATCAACCATCTGCTCGCAATCATCTAATCTTTTTACCAGAGGTTGATATGTCAGTTGAAGCCATATACGCTGACCCTGCCAAGAAGCCTCTTTGTCTTTAGAATGCCGAGCACCAAAGCTTCACTCAATCCATTGAAGGTGTTCAAGCAGCAACACGAATCTATCCATTGGCCGGAAATACTCGTCTGCCTCATCGAGCACCTACTGAAGCCACTGAAAGCACCATTGCCCAAAGGCCTCGGAAGTGTTCTCGCGTTCTCAATGACCGAGAACTTCTTGTGGCCCTTCATCAGAAACAGGATAAACATCACTTTTGGCTCAAGAGACAGATGCAAAGCCTCTTGGTGGATGTCAATCGCATTCGAAACCTTGCCACCAAGAATGCATTCGTTTCTCATGAGACTTGCCGGCAATCATGGAAGAGCTTGACCCTGCTTAGTGCTGAAGCAGATCTACAAGATGATGGCTTCAATGGAAGATTCCAGTTTGACTCCACTCCTCCAAGGACTGCTATCCTACGTCGCACTCCATCGCTTGAAGACTCTGAATATTCTTCCTCCGTGGCAACTGTCAATGCCAGAGTGATCAATGATGAAGATGATGCTACTTCACCACCTCCTACTACTGCACGCATCAACACTGCACCAAGTTCGTCTGCACCGCCAACCAACGACAATAACCCTGCTGCTTCACCTACTCATGAGGACGAGTAGATGCTCTATGTCTTCAAACCTTTTTGGTCCTTACTGACAAAAGGGGGAGAAGCGTATGAGTTGATAGTCTTCAAGCGGGTTCATATGGGCGGTTGCATTATATTTTGCCTCGTGCTTACAACTCTTGCTTTTTAAAACATTTGGTTCTTTGAGTTGTAACACCTAAACTTGATGGTCGTCTGCTACTTATTTGCTTTACTGTGATGCGATGATAAATTCCGCATGTGCGATGATAACTTCCGCGCTTAGATCATTCTGTAGACATCCATTTTTCATTATGCATGTCATTCTACTTGCTATATCATTTCATGCATGATGAATTATCTTCATAAGTTGAAGTGGATCTCCACAAGTACAACCTGCCATGTGCATTTGCATTCCAAAAGCAAATTACTTATATGCACATCTTCAGGGGGAGCCCTTGCTACTTATGAAGACAGTTCCCTATCCTTTACAATTTCACATACTTTATCCCCGTTGAAAACTTCAACCAGTTTGTCATCAATCACCAAAAAGGGGGAGATTGTAAGTGCATCTAGTGCCACCCCTAGTTGGTTTTGGAGTATTGACGACAAAGTTGGTTGAGGGACTAATGCGTTTGTGAGAATTGCAGGATAACACAGGTAGTGTCCCTCATTGATTCGGTTTACCTACCGGAGATGACCCCTAAAAATGTATGAAGACATTGAAGACAATGGTGGTATGAGAAGATATTCATATTGAAGACTATGACATGAGAAGACACTGCGTGAAGACTGTGGAGCGTGAAGACTGTGTGGTTTCGTTGTTTCCTTTTCTTCTTTGTTGAGTCATAGGAACCACCTACTGTTAAGTCGGGTCCAAGTGAACTAAGTCAGAGTGACTGAAGGGATGCTCAACCCATATCCTATGTCTTCGAGCGAAGACAATGAGAGCAAATCTTATCTAGAGCTGGATGAGTCAGCTTTGCTTGTAGCCCAAGTAAAGTTGCCGTGTGTGTTTGAAATCTGACCGTTAGAACACGTGTCAGTTCCTTAGTGACCCAGGGTCATTTCGGACAAATCAGGTCGGGTTGCCTTGTGGCTATAAATAGCCCACCCCCTACACCATAAATTGGTGGCTGCTCAGAGTTATTCTACGGCTTTTGTCGTTTTGAGAGCAACCCACCTCGAAGCCTTTGAGAGCGAAGAATCCTTGCAAGGACAAAGCCCAAACACCCAGAGCCAAAGAGTGTTAGGCATCACTAAAGTCTTTCTGTCTGTGTGACCTGAAGACTTATTACACTTGAGGACTGTGTATCCTCCAGCCGGTTAGGCGTCGCGTTCTGAGCATCCAAGAGTCATTGTGGATTGCCGGTGAACGAAGTCTGTGAAGGTTTGGAAGTCTACCTTGAAGACTTACCAGAGTGATTGGGCGAGGACTGGGTGTCCTTAGCTCAAGGGGAATAAGGTGAAGACACGGTCTTCTGAGTTAAATCTCAGCCTCCCTAACCAGACGTACAGTTGTCACAGCAACTGGAACTGGTCCAACAAATCCTGTGTCTTCAACAAGCGACTGGTTCTATCCCTTTCCATCCTTTACTTAAGTTTGTCTTCGTGAAGTCACTGCCTATATGTGTATCTGTTTGACTTCATTGTTTGACTACTACTGTTGATTGGCTTCATACTATCTTCCATCCTGATCCTTACTACTTAGCTGCTATTAGTCTTGTACTTTCACATCATTGCATATTTGACTATGGCTTGCTTATGGTAGATTATCTTCCGCTGCATATCAACTAGGTCATTTTTGTTGTTTGTCTTTGAAACTTCTATGTTTTGAAGACTTTCATAAAAATCGCCTATTCACCCCCCCCCCCTCTAGTCGATACTAGCACTTTCAATCCCGCCACAACAAAAATGGAGATTCTGGCACCGGAGACAATAACACCCCGGACAGCGCCGAAGACAACCCCCTCCAGCAGGATTCAGCGTAGGAGGATGGAGAAACCAGCCCTCATGAGAGAGCGGCAGACAGAGAGGTAGAGGACGATAATTATATGCCTCCCTCCGAAGACGAGGCAAGCCTCGACGACGACGATGAATTTGTCGTACCTGAGGATCCCGTCGAATAAGAGCGTTTCAAATGCAGGCTTATGGCAACGGCAAGCAGCCTCAAGAAAAAGCAGCAACAGCTTAGAGCTGACCAAGACTTGCTAGCCAACAGATGGACGGCAGTCCTTGCGGCCGAAGAGTATGAACTCGAATGCCCCTCCAAGAGCTACCCAAAACGCAGGCTGCTACCCCGATTAGAGGAGGAAGCACCTAAACCTACATCACCAGCGCATAATACGACCGACCGGCCACCTCGTGGCCGCGACAAAGAGGCCTCCCGGCCCTACACTCAAGCCGCACCACGGCGCCGCTCAAAAAACACCAAGGCACGGGAATATGCGGCAGACCTATGGGATATGCTCGAGGACAAGGCAAGACAAACAAGATCGATCTACGGATCGCGTGGGTGCCCACGATACGTGATGATAACCGTCACGCCGGATACAGCAATTCCAGTCAGGCCGAACACATTAGACAAAGCTCATTTGAGTTGCGTCGTGACATAGCCCAATACAGAAGTGTCGCACACCCACTATGCTTCACAGACGAAGTAATGGATCATCAAATCCCCGAGGGTTTCAAACCTGTAAACATTGAATCATACGAAGGCACAACAGATCCTGCGGTTTGGATCGAGGACTATCTCCTTCACACCCACATGGCCCGCGGTGATGATCTACACACCATCAAATACCTCCCACTCAAGATTAAAGGACCAGCTCGGCATTGGCTCAATAGCTTGCCAGTAGAATCAATTGGTTGTTGGGAAGACCTGGAAGCCGCATTCCTTGATAACTTCCAGGGCACATATGTGCGACCACCAGACGTTGATGACCTAAGCCACATAATTCAGCAGCCAGATAAATCGGTCAGACAATTCTGGACACGATTCTTAACCAAGAAAAATCAAATCGTCGACTGTCCGGATGCAGAGGCCCATGCAGCCTTCAAACATAACATCCGCGATGAGTGGCTTGCCCGGCACCTAGGACAGGAAAAGCCGAAATCCATGGCAGCCCTCACATCACTCATGACCCGCTTTTGCGCGGGAGAGGACAGCTGGCTAGCTCGCAGTAACAACCTGACCAAGAGCCCTGGTAATTCGGATACCAAGGACACTAACGGCAGGTCGCGTCATAACAAGCACAAGCGCCGCATTAATGGCGACAATACTGAAGATACGGCAGTCAATGCTGGATTCAGAGGCTCTAAACCCGGCCAGCGGAAAAAGCCATTCAAAAGAAATACTCCGGGCCCGTCCAATTTGGACCCAATACTCGATTGCTCGTGCCAGATACATGGCACCCCCGAAAAGCCAGCCAATCACACCAACAGGGACTGTTGGGTGTTCAAGCAAGCAGGCAAGTTAACTGCCGAAAACAATGAAAAGGGGCTGCATAGCGATGACGAGGAGGAGACCCGGCCGCCGAACAATAGAGGACAGAAGGGTTTCCCCCCACAAGTGCGGACGGTGAACATGATATTTGCATCCCACATACCCAAAAGGGAGCGGAAGCGTGCACTCAGGGACGTATATGCGATGGAGCCAGTCACCCCAAAGTTCAATACGTGGTCCTCCTGCCCGATCACCTTTGATCGAAGGGACCACCCCACTAGCATCCGCCATGGCGGATTCGCCGCATTGGTTCTAGACCCAATCGTCGATGGATTTCACCTCACTCGAGTCCTGATGGACGGCGGCAGCAGCCTGAACCTACTTTATCAGGATACAGTGCGCAAGATGGGCATAGATCCCTCAAGGATTAAACCCACAAAGACGACCTTCAAAGGCGTCATACCAGGTGTAGAGGCCAACTATGCAGGCTCAGTCACACTTGAAGTGGTCTTCGGACCCCCGAATAACTTCTGAAGCGAAGATTTAATCTTCGACATAGTCCTGTTCCGCAGTGGCTATCATGCACTGCTCGGACGAACCGCATTTGCAAAGTTCAATGCGGTGCCGCACTACGCATACCTCAAGCTCAAGATGCCAGGCCCTCGAGGAGTCATTACGGTCAATGGAAACATCGAACGCTCTCTCCGAATGGAGGAGCATACAGCGGCTCTCGCGACGGAAGTACAAAACAGCCTCTTACGGCAATTCTCGAGTCCGGCTGTTAAGCGGCCGGACACTGTCAAGCACGCCCGGAGTAACCTACAACAAGACCACCTGGCACGTTCCGAGCATGCGTAGCAATGCGGCCCCAACCCCAGCCCTCGCGAAATCGCAAGACCAGTACCACGCGTACATAATTACGCTCTGGAGATACCATGGGCATAGGGGGAGGGGCACGACCACGGCATGCCCAGAGTGCGGCTCAACCACACCAGGGGCTGCCAATTGTGTCATTTTTTTTCTTATTCTCAGGACTCCGTTTTACAGAATCCCTGTCCGGCAGTAGAATTGCTGAACTCACGATGCAACAGCCAGGGAAGCAGAAAAGCTATGTCGAGTATCCAGGTGGTCTCTATTACGAGTAGTGATGAGGTCATGTACCTAGGGTAGGGTCATAGGCCTGGTCTAAGTGCCCTACCCAAGGACACCCTTAGAAGAAACTGCCTTCCAGTCGACCAAGGGAGACCTCACTCGACGCACTCGAAGGACTCGACCGTGAAGACTCACTCGACCACCAGGAGATCAAGAGGCACTCTACATCCAAACGGTCTGTAATTAAGTAGTCTTTATGGCATTTAGGACACTTTATGTAAGGCGTTACCAGTAATGCCTAGACTTAATGTACTTTAAACCTGGCATTACTGAGGGCCGGAGGGGTCTGGCGGACACTATATAAGCCACCCCCCTCCTCAGTGTAAAGGGTTCGCACCCCTGTAACCCATATACATATAATCCAGTCGACCGCCTCCGGGCTCCGAGACGTAGGGCTGTTAATTCCTCCGAGAAGGGCCTGAACTCGTATATCCTTGTGTTCACAACTGCTCCATAGCTAGGATCCTGCCTCTCCATACCTACCCCCCATTCTACTGTCAGACTTAGAACCGCGACAGTTGGCGCCCACCGTGGGGCAGGTGTCTTAGCGATTTTTGGAGAAGTTGCATTTCTTCCAATCACTTTCATCATGGTTGCTGGTGGAGTTTTGGTCGAGGGCCGCGAGATCCGTCTCAGTGCTCTCACCTTCATCGCTGACGATTCCACTTGGCTTCAGGAGGCTCCACTCGACATCGTTGCGCTCCCCGTCCGCGGGGCGGCGCACTTTCGTGCATGTGTCCGCGGCGTTCTGCTGCGGCAACCGTCGACTCCGTATCGGTCGACTCCTCTGTCGTCATCCCTCCCCGTCTCCAGCCAGCACAAGCGTTCTGGTCGGTCGAGGCTCCAACGGTGGGTGCGGCACGCAGTGGCTCGCCAGACGGCCACCACTCAAGTTGCAGCGATCGAGCCGGACGAGTCCGTCTATGGCCTGTTCGATTTGTCGACTGGCTCCTTAGAGACTGCATCCGAGTGTGATAGCAGTGATCCAGCGGCAGAGGTTTTGATGGTCAACGGGCCTCGCAGCCCTCCCGGTTTCCCCGCGAGGATGGGGTAGACGATGGGGGTGACCCCGCTCAAATCCACGAGGAGTACCAACCCGAGCCACTTAATTCCCTGCAAAGGGAAGAACTTCGCCGCAGGAACATGGATGCCTTGCATACTCCCATCGCGAGAGAAACCCCCGAGGCTCGCGCCTTGGAGGAGGCACGTTTGGCTAACTTAGCTGAACACACTCGTCTGGAGAACCTTCAGCGAGCACTCGACGAGCGCGCGCGGCAACGAGTACCCGACTCTAGTCGACGTCAACTCTTCCCGCCGACTCAGGTATATCGAACCCCGATTCAAAATTTAGCAGCTGCGACCCGAATAGCAGAGTCGATTCAGCCCTCCTAGTCGGAGGCTGGCAGAGGCTTGATGCAGATCAGAGATTTGCTCCGGGCAACAGGAGATCAGAATTCAGCCGTGTCGCAGTCGCGCAATAGGATTCACAGTCGATCTGTCGCTGCAAATACGGTTCAGTCGGCTCACAGCCCCAGATCGCCTCCGTGGCGTGAAGGACGCGAGAATCGACAGGACCAATATGGTGACCGATACGATCGTGAGGGTAGGCGTCGAGTGCCCACTCCTCCTCCGAGAGACGGGTCTCACGCTCCTCGGCAGCAAGATGACAGGCGTCAGTTCAACGTGGGGCGAAGAGCTCCGGTCGACCCCCGGGAACCAGGCTTCGACGCATGGTCTATCATCGTGCAAGGCGTGGTCGATCGGAACAGGGCTCATCGGGGTAACCATGACAGAGACGCGCCCACTAGCATCCGAGTGCATGTTTCTGGTCCAGCATGTTTCAGCAGGGCAATCAGAGCCGCGGTAATTCCCCCTAACTTCCGGCTGGCGACTGGAGTAAGCAAGTTCACCGGTGAGTCTAAGCCTGAAACTTGGCTTGAGGACTGCCGAGTGGCTGTACAGATCGGCGGTGGGAATGATGAGGTAGCCATGAAACATTTGCCTCTCATGTTGGAAGGTTCGGCCAGGGCGTGGTTGAATCAGTTGACTCCAAGCAGTATTTACACATGGGAAGATCTTTCCCGAGTGTTCGTCAGAACATTTGAGGGAACTTGCAAGCGACCAGCTGGATTGACAGAGCTGCAAGTTTGTGTACAGAAGTCGAATGAGACCTTAAGAGAGTATATTCAGAGATGGATCACTTTGCATCATACCGTGGAGAACGTGTCTGATCATCAGGCCGTCTGTGCCTTCAAGGATGGTGTCAAGAACAGAGAGTTAAGTTTGAAGTTTGGGCGGACCGGAGATATGACTCTGAGTCGGATGATGGAAATTGCCACCAAGTACGCCAATGGTGAAGAGGAGGACCGACTCCGCAGCGGCAAGTATAAACCAAGTCAGTCGGAGAAGGGAAACTCCAGTCGGAAGCAGAAACGGAAGGCCGAACCAGCGGCTCCTGGAGAGGCTCTAGCCGTGACTCAGGGCAAGTTCAAGGGAAAGCCCAAAGGATCCTGGAACCCTAAGAAAGTGAAGGATAAAGAAGGAAATGACGTGATGGATATGCCGTGTCACATCCACACGAAGAAAGACGAAGAGGGTAATATCATCTACCCGAAGCATACCACTCGCCAGTGCAGGCTCCTGATCCAGCAGTTCCAAGGTAAACAACCCAAGGACAAGGAAAAGGAGTCGGACAAAGCTGAAGACAAGGAGGACAGTGAGGGAGGATACCCTCATGTTAACTCCACTCTGATGATCTTTGCGGATGTGGAAAGCAAGAGCCGGCTGAAGGTTATTAACCGTGAGGTAAATATGGTCGCCCCGGCGACACCCAGCTATCTGAGATGGTCCCAAACACCCATTACGTTCGACCAGTCTGATCACCCGACTCATATAGTCACCCCTGGGAGGCAAGCTTTGGTGGTCGACCCGATTGTCGAAGGCACTCGACTGACGAAGGTGCTAATGGATGGTGGTAGCGGACTGAACTTGTTATATGCGGACACACTAAAGGGTATGGGCATTCCGATGTCCCGACTGAGCACCAGTAACATGAGTTTTCATGGAGTCATACCCGGAAAGAAAGCCGAGTCACTCGGCCAAATAGCTCTGGACGTGGTGTTCGGTGATTCGAAACATTTCCGCAAAGAGAGGCTGACGTTTGAAGTCGTGGACTTTCAGAGCGCTTACCACGCTATTTTGGGGAGACCAGCTTACGCACGATTCATGGCTCGACCATGTTATGTGTACCTCAAATTGAAGATGCCCGGTCCCAAAGGCGTGATCACTATCACTGGTGATCGGAAAAAAGCAGAAGAGTGTTTCCAGAAAGGCTCGAAAATTGCCGACTCCCAGGTGACAGCGGTCGAGCTAGAGGAATACAAGCAAAATGCAGATCCGAGTGATTTGCTGCGAGCCAAGAAGCCTGCCACAGAGTCAGCATTTCAGTCGTCCGGTGAGACGAAGCCCGTCCACATTCACCCGACCGACCCCAATGCAGCTCCGACCCATATCTCCACAACACTCGACCCGAAATAGGAAGAAGCGCTCATCCAGTTCCTCCGTGAGAACTGGGACATCTTTGCATGGAAGCCTGCTGACATGCCGGGTGTTCCCAGGGGACTGGCTGAGCATCGCCTTAGAGTCGACTCAGCAGCAAAACCAGTAAAAGAACATCTTCGACGGTCCGCCGTCCAGAAGAGAAAAGCAATTGGTGAGGAAGTGGCTCGACTATTGGCGGCAGGATTTATCCGAGAGATATACCACTCCGAGTGGCTCGCCAATGTCGTCATGGTTCCTAAGAAGGACAACTCACTCCGAATGTGCATTGATTTCAAGCACATCAATCGGGCCTGCCCGAAAGATCATTTTCCTCTCCCTCGCATTGATCAAATTGTTGACTCGACCGCGGGATGCGAGAGATTGTCTTTTCTAGACGCTTATTCCGGGTACCATCAGATCCGTCTGTACGGACCCGATGAGATAAAAACAGCTTTCATCACTCCATTCGGGTGCTTCTGCTATATCACCATGCCATTCGGCCTCAAGAATGCCGGAGCTACGTTTATGCGAATGATTCAGAAGTGTTTGCTCACTCAAATCAGTCGGAATGTGGAAGCGTATATGGATGATATCGTGGTCAAGTCGCGAAAAGGCTCCGATCTGCTGACTGACCTCGCCGAAACATTTGCCAACCTCAGGAGGTATGATATCAAGCTCAATCCATCAAAGTGCACATTCGGAGTTCCTGGTGGCAAGTTACTCGGTTTTCTCGTTTCCGAACGAGGAATCGATGCTAACCCAGAAAAAATCGGCACTATACTCCGAATGAAACGCCCTGTGCGGGTGCACGATGTCCAGAAGCTTACTGGATGCTTGGCCGCGTTAAGTCGATTCATCTCACGACTCGGTGAAAAGGCATTGCCTCTTTACCGACTGATGAAGAAGGCAGACAAGTTCGAGTGGACTCCAGAAGCTGATGCAGCGTTTGCCGAGCTAAAAGCTCTGCTCTCCACCCAGCCGGTGCTTGCTGCTCCAGTCAGCAAAGAGCCTCTGTTGCTTTATATCGCAGCCACAGGACAAGTCGTCAGTACAGTACTTACGGTCGAGCGGGAAGAAGAAGGGAAAGCCTTCAAAGTTCAGCGCCCAGTGTATTATCTGTCTGAAGTTTTGACTCCATCCAAGCAAAGATACCCTCATTATCAGAAGCTTGTGTATGGGATCTACATGACCATGAAGAAGGTTGCTCATTATTTCTCTGATCATTCCATTACAGTCGTCAGCGACGCTCCACTTTCAGAGATTCTGCACAACAGAGATGCAACTGGTCGAGTGGCTAAATGGGCGATTGAACTCCTTCCCCTTGATATCAAGTTTGAGGCAAAGAAAGCCATTAAGTCCCAAGCAATAGCAAATTTCCTTACCGAGTGGATTGAACAACAGCAGCCGACTGAAGTTCACTCGAAGCATTGGACCATGTTCTTTGATGGCTCTAAGATGTTGAATGGTTCCGGTGCTGGGGTTGTCCTAGTTTCCCCCAGAGGAGATAGGCTCAGATATGTGCTCCAGATTCACTTTGACTCCTCCAACAATGAGGCAGAGTACGAGGCCCTCTTGTATGGGTTGCGCATGGCCATCTCACTCGGCGTCCGTCGCCTTATGGTTTATGGCGACTCAGATTTGGTGGTCAACCAAGTGATGAAGGAGTGGGACGTTAGAAGCCCAGCTATGACTGGATACTGCAATGCAGTGAGGAAGCTGGAAAAGAAGTTTGAGGGGTTAGAGCTCCATCATATACCCCGACTGAAAAATCAAGCGGCTGATGATTTGGCGAAGATAGGTTCCAAAAGAGAACCCATTCCCAGTGGTGTGTTCCTGGAGCATATCCATACTCCATCAGTCAAAGAAGATCCTTTTACTGAAGAAGCTCCGCAGCCCAAGAGTGCCACAGATTTGACTGAAGTTGAAGTTCCAGCGGTGGTCGACTTGGTCATGGAGGTTTTAGTGATCACTCCCGAGTGGACAGTTCCATATATCGCGTATATCCTAAGGAAAGAGCTCCCAGAGGACGAAGAAGAGGCTCGACAGATCGTCCGCCGATCCAAAGCTTTTACTGTGATCAAGGGGCAGCTATACAGAGAGAGCGCAACGGGAGTCGGTCAGAAGTGCATAACGCCAGAAGAAGGTCGAATAATCCTTGATGATATCCACTCGGGGACCTGTGGTCATCATGCGTCCTCTCGGACCATCGTGGCCAAAGCATACCGAGCCGGATTTTACTGGCCAAGGGCGAATGAGATGGCAAAGGAGATAGTGGACAAGTGCGAGGGATGTCAGTTTTACTCCAACATGTCACACAAGCCTGCGTCAGCTTTGAAGACCATACCACTCGTCTGGCCATTCGCAGTATGGGGGTTGGATATGGTGGGCCCCTTGAGAACAGGTCGAAGCGGTTTCACGCATGTACTGGTGGCAGTCGACAAGTTCACCAAGTGGATCGAGGCTAAACCCATCAAGAACCTTGACGCCGGTACTGCTGTTAGCTTCATCAGAGAACTAATATTCAGATATGGAGTCCCGCACAGCATCATCACAGACAATGGATCAAACTTCGACTCGGAGGAATTCAGAGAGTTCTACACGTCTCAAGGCACACGAGTCGACTACGCTTCGGTCGCCCATCCACAGTCGAATGGACAAGCGGAGCGAGCCAATGGCTTAATCCTCAAAGGATTGAAACCCCGACTGATGCGTGATCTCAAACATGCGGCTGGAGCATGGGTCGACGAACTTCCCTCAGTGCTTTGGGGTCTGCGGACCACGCCTAATCGGTCGACCGGAAGAACTCCATTCTTCTTGGTCTATGGAGCTGAAGCAGTCTTGCCGAGTGATCTTCTCCACAATGCTCCTCGAATTGAGCTTTACAACGAAGCTGAAGCGGAACAAGCGCGGCAGGACGCAGTCGACCTTTTAGAGGAAGAAAGGGAGATGGCTCTGATCCGATCGACCATCTACCAACAAGATTTGCGACGCTTCCACGCCAGAAACGTGAAGAGTCGAGTCTTCCAGGAAGGAGATTTGGTTCTCCGAGTGGACCAGCAGAAACAACACAAGCTTGCTCCTTCTTGGGAAGGACCCTTCATCGTCACCAAGGTTCTCCACAACGGAGCGTACCGTCTCTACAATGTCAAGCACAATATCGACGAGCCCCGAGCTTGGAACGCGGAGATACTCCGCCCATTTTACACTTAAGTTTTCACTCGGATGAGTTGTAATAAAAGTATTTCCGTAGTCCATATTTTGCAAGATAATAGTGTCATAATTTCCCCAATGATTTTTGTCACTTTTATTTATTCAGTAAAAATCCCCCCCTCAGTGGGTGACTTAGCTGTGAATCCGTTTCGCCTAAGTTTGTAAAAAAAATCCTTACCGAGTGGTGAGCCAGCCTCCCACTCGGGGGCTTAGCTGCGAATCCGTTTCGCCTAAGTTTCAATAAAATCCTACCGAGTGGTGAGCCAGACTCCCACTCGAGGGCTTTGCTGTGAATCCGTTTCGCCTAAGTTTCAATAAAATCCTACCGAGTGGTGAGCCAGACTCCCACTCGGGGGCTTAGCTGCGAATCTGTTTCGCCTAAGTTTCAATAAAATCCTACCGAGTGGTGAGCCAGACTCCCACTCGGGGGCTTAGCTGCGAATCTGTTTCGCCTAAGTTTCAATAAAATCCTACCGAGTGGTGAGCCAGACTCCCACTCGGAGGCTTAGCTGCAGTCCAAATACTCGCCTAAGTTCCAATAAAATCCTACCGAGTGGTGAGCCAGACTCCCACTCGGGGGCTTAGCTGCAATCCAAGTACTCGCCTAAGTTTCAATAAAATCCTACCGAGTGGTGAGCCAGACTTCCACTCGGAGGCTTAGCTGCAGTCCAAGTACTCGCCTAAGTTCGAATACAACGGGCAGTAGCAAGGAAGACGAGGTGCAGGTCGACTGCGACCCTCTCCTCCGAGCTACGCCACAAGTACAACGTGCAGTAGCGAGGAAGACGAGGTGCAGGTCGACTGCGACCTTCTCCTCCGAGCTACGCCACAAGTACAATGTGAAAACCCTACCGAGTGGAGTGCAGACCTCCCACTCGGGGGCTTAGCTGCAGCCCAGTGCTCGCCTAAGTTATAAAAATCCTACCGAGTGGAGAGCAGACCTCCCACTCGGAGGCTTAGCTGCAGCCCAGTGTTCGCCTAAGTTATAAAAATCCTACCGAGTGGAGAGCAGACCTCCCACTCAGAGGCTTAGCTGCAGCCCAGTGTTCGCCTAAGTTATAAAAATCCTACCGAGTGGAGAGCAGACCTCCCACTCGGAGGCTTAACTGCAGCCCAGTGTTCGCCTAAGTTATAAAAATCCTGCCGAGTGGAGAGTAGACCTCCCACTCGGAGGCTTAGCTGCAGCCCAGTGTTCGCCTAAGTTATAAAAATCCTACCGAGTGGGGAGCATGCCTCCCACTCGGAGGCTTAGCCGCAGCCCAGTGCCTGCCTAAGCAAATTGGGAAACAAGTCGACTGCAATGAGCATCTTGCTTTAACCTGCAAAAGACATCTCAAGCCAAATGCAAGCATATTCGAACGTCGAATCCAAGTTCGGATAAATACCTAACGGAACCGAAAGTGCTCAGGTGCTAAGCCTGTTAAGGTTTATCGGTTACAAAATCACTCGGCATACCGAGGCAAATTTAAAGTGTCGAGCTCAAGAAGTTTTTTACCCCTCCTGTGGAGGGCTAGAAGGTGCAACAAACTCATCAAGATCAATTCCGTCCGTGATCCGAGTGGCAGCAGCGATGAAAGTCTCCATGAAAGACCGGAAATCATGCTTCTTGGTGTTAGCCACCCGAAGAGCCGCCAGCTTGTCCTCTCGTACATCCTTGCAATGGACTCGGGCCAGACACAGAGCGACATCTGCACCACCCCTGGCAGAAGACTTCTTCCACTCCTGCACTCGACCAGGGACTGTGTTTAGTCGAGTCATCAGAGACTCGAGGTCATTTGGGAGCGTCTCCCTGGGCCAGAGCGTAGTGTCGATGCGGGAAATGGCGACCTTCAGCCTTGCAAGATAGTCAGTGACAGCAGCAACGCGAGACTCGAGCCGGAACACGTTCATGGCGACTTCATCATTCACCGGAGAATTGATGGGGTCCAGGTTTGGTTCCAGTCGACCAGTCTCCTCTTCAAAGTTTTGGCAAAATTCTGCAAGTACAATCGCCGAGTCAAGGCAATGGTCGAATGGAAAGATCACTGTAAAAACGATTGTTTGGCGCAAAAGATTACCTTCGAGCATGAGGAACAACTTTTTGGCGAGTCCGCTAAGATAGGCCTCCAGATCATTCTTCTTCCCAGCCAACTGACTGGCCTTGTCATTCAGAGCAACTTTGTCGCTTTTTAGTCGACTGACCTCCTTGTTGGCAATAGCGAGAGCAGCTTTCAGATTGGTGTTCTCTTCTTCAAGCCTGGTGACTGAAGTCAACTTCTCGTCTGCAAGTTTGGTCTTCTCTAAAGCTGTTTTCTGCATCTCAGCCAACTCAAGGTCTTTCTTCTTCTGGGCCTCCTTCACTTTGCCTGCAAAGTTGCAGCAAGGTCAGAATTTGAATCAAACAAGGGGCAAAGACAGTCGTCGGAAGCCTCACCAAACATACCTCTAGCTTCTTCCTTCGCCTTCGCCAGATTCTCCTGGACCAGCTTCAGATCAAGCTCGAGCTGGATATGCTTGTTCTCCAGCTCGGTGTAACGAGCCGCAAGGTCACAGGATTTCTACGAAGAATCAATCGACGGATGTCAAAAACAGTTCACTTCCAAGTGACTAAGGAAAAATCATACGTTTCTAAGACTACAGCCGAATACAAGCATTCGACCGTAGTCTCGGGGACTACACCCAGTGGGTGCACTCAGCGTGCCCCCACTAGTTCTATCAAGGAAGAGTCGACCAGTCGACCAGCAAAAAAAAAGAAGAGACATATTCTTCAGACTGTAGCCGACTGCCAGCAGTCGACCACAGCCTCGGAGACTACACCCAGTGGGTGCACTCAGCGTGCCCCCACCGGTCTGAAAATCCATTCGACCTAGTCGAATGAAGGAAGAACTTAACTTATAAAGCCTATGGTCGACTGCCAGCAGTCCACCATAGCCTCGGGGACTACACCCAGTGGGTGCACTCAGCGTGCCCCCACTAAACCGAAATTTCAATCGACACACCCAGTGGGTGTAGGGCTACTACAGATTTCAGAAAGAAGAATTTTCAGAGATCATATCCTAACAGAACAGGCGATGACCGACTGACCTGAACGTTGCTTTGAAGGGCAGAACTGGCGTCATAGGCTGCCTGACTAGCGTCCCGGATAGCCTTCACCTGCTCCATCATGACTCCCGCCTGGCGTATCGCTTCTTTTGCAGCACTGGCTTGGTCCTCTGGGACGTAGTGGGTCGAGAAGAGTGAAGGCTGTGCAGCACTCGACGACGCGGGGTGAGCACTCGTCAACGGCACCGCGAAAGATACGGTGTGCCGAGTGGTGTTCTCCTCCTCCGCGACCAGTGTCTCGGGTGCTGTCACGTCCTGAGTCACCCTGCCAGCAGACGCTTTCCTGCTCCTCCTGTGCTTCAGCGGTTCCTCATCATCGTCGTCGTCAGGAAGGGCGATAACGACATTGGATGGAGCTATAGAAAAGAATCAAAATTAGAGACCAAGAGCCAATCGACTAAAAAACGGAATTAAGAGAGTGGTACTAGGTTTTGAGGTTGCAGCATCTTCCATCTCATGATCGTCAGCCCTGGCCGAAGTATCAGAAGTAGCAGCACTGCAATTCCAATAATCATTCGGTTAACTCATGAGTCGACCAAAGATAAACTCGTGTAGAGCAAGAAGACTCAGATAGCATTTTTACCCTGATATGGTGGGAATCGACACCTTCATCTTTGGCAAGACCTTCGCCGGTTTCGACGGCGCCGTTCGAGATTGCTTCGGAGCCTTCTCAGTCGGCGCCGGAGAAGTGGTCCGAGGGCGCTTGGTCGACTGCGCGACAGTCGCGACCCCCTTGCCACGTTCAGTCGCAGGGTCATGAATGAGCTTCGATCGTCTTTCCGTGCGAGGCGGTGCGGTTTCCTCCTCCTCCTCCTCCTCTTCTTCCTCCCCATCGGAGTCATCATCATCATCATCGTCAGCAGCGTCCGAGTCCCACTCCTCCTGGCTTTCGCCCCCACTTGCTTCCTCCTCTTCAGTCGGCGTCTGTGCTCCATTCGGCATCGAGTATAGTTCGGTGAAGGTCTGACAGACAGCAAGATAGAGATCAATCGACCAATTTGCAGCAAAAGCAGAACAAGTATGGCAAGAATACAATTGGAAATAAGGTGGGCATACCTTGTCTGGAGTGCTAGAATGGTCGAGTGGCGGAATCCTCCTGGCTCCTCGAGGGTTGTCCTTGTTCCCAGTGACCGCGGCCATCCACCTCTCCAGTGTGGCGTCGTCGACTGCCTCTGGATGGATCCGAGTCTCATCCTCAGTTCCACAGTACAGCCACATGCAATGGCCTCGGTACTGAAGAGGCTGGATGCGTCGCCTAAGAAAGACCTCCAGAAGGTCCATACCCGTCACTCCTTCCCGAACTAACTGGACTACGCGCTCCATCAACATCTTCACTTGGGCTTTCTCCTCAGGGAGCACCTTCAGAGAAGAGGGCTTCTGCGCTCGGTCCATAGAGAACGGAGGGAGACCACTCGACTGCCCCAGCGTCGACTCGTTTTGGCAGTAGAACCAAGTCGACTGCCATCCTCTGACCGACTCAAGAAGGGTCATGGCCGGAAAGGTGCTCTTGTTCCTCATCTGAATCCCCAAACCTCCACACATCTGAATAACCTTGGTCTTATCGTCATCTGGACTCGCCTTTTTCACGGTCTGAGAACGACAAGTGAATATATGCTTGAACAGACCCCAGTGCGGTCGGCAACCCAGGAAGTTCTCACACATGGACACGAAGGCAGCAAGGTAGGCGATAGAATTCGGATTGAAGTGGTGGAGTTGCGCCCCAAAGAAATTCAAGAAACCACGAAAGAAAACACTCGGAGGCAGAGAGAACCCACGGTCGACGTGGGTAGCCAGAAGAACACACTCACCCTCTTCCGGCTGTGGTTGCCACTCGTTCCCCGGGAGCCTCACCGCTCCGTGGGGGATTAAACCATCATTGGCCATATCAGTGAGATCCTTCTCGGTGATGGTCGACGGGATCCAATCCCCTTGGACCCAGCCTTGCGGCAGGCGGGACCTGGACGAAGACCCGCCCCGACTGGTCGCTCTCCCTTTCGCCTTCCCCGTCGCCGTCGCCTTCTTCGCGCGCTCCAGCGCCGCCGTCTTCTCCTTCACCATTGTTGCCGGCGAAGCGTACGAGGAGCGATTGGGCGCGGGCGAGAGCGGGCGCAGTGGGTGGAGGCGGAGGGGGCAGGGGGAAGAATGGAGAGATACTGTTCAAAAACCCTCGCCGGGCACTTTATAAGAGCACTTCCGAGTGAATGACAAGTGGGCCCAAGCAATCCAATCACATCCCGAAACAGTCGCGCATACGCGATACGTGGCAAAAAAGGTGGCGCGGGAATCGAGGCGTCTATGCCCTATCCAATCCGAGCGTCGCGGTCCGCTCCGCTTTGCGCGCTTCCCCAAAATTAAGATCCCACAAAATCCGCTAACAGCAGATTGATCTGTCAGACGAGAGATTTCCTGCGATCCGTCGCTCGGAAATTACTAAGTTCAAAAGTTCACTCGACGAGAGAAAAGAATGGATCAAGACGACTGAAGAAAAGTTGTTGTTATCAACGAAGAGATTATTGGTCCGAGACAATGCGTATCCGGAACACAAAAGCAGGTCGGAAATATTATCAACTCCTTCCTCACTCAAACCTCGATCCATTCGGGGGCTAATGATGAAGTCATGTACCTAGGGTAGGGTCATAGGCCTGGTCTAAGTGCCCTACCCAAGGACACCCTTAGAAGAAACTGCCTTCCAGTCGACCAAGGGAGACCTCACTCGACGCACTCGAAGGACTCGACCATGAAGACTCACTCGACCACCAGGAGATCAAGAGGCACTCTACATCCAAACGGTCTGTAATTAAGTAGTCTTTATGGCATTTAGGACACTTTATGTAAGGCGTTACCAGTAACGCCTAGACTTAATGTACTTTAAACCCGGCATTACTGAGGGCCGGAGGGGTCTGGCGGACACTATATAAGCCACCCCCCTCCTCAGTGTAAAGGGTTCGCACCCCTGTAACCCATATACATATAATCCAGTCGACCGCCTCCGGGCTCCGAGACGTAGGGTTGTTACTTCCTCCGAGAAGGGCCTGAACTCGTACATCCTTGTGTTCACAACTGCTCCATAGCTAGGATCTTGCCTCTCCATACCTACCCCCCATTCTACTGTCAGACTTAGAACCACGACAAGTAGTATACCTGTTCTTGGAGGGGGACATGTTAAATAGTCCCATCCCTTGCATATCACACTATTTGTATCGTTCTGCTTTCATTGCAGTATTTTTTAAATAAACAATGCATCGCTTTTTGCCTATTATTGCATTCCTCTTTCTATCTATAACGTTCACTTATGACATGTTGCATCCGTACGCTTTGGTACGGCCAAATACACCAGGGGCTTAAGTTCCCCAAAATATGGTGTGATAAGTCCGAACACTTTCACAAGTGCGGCACCCCGAACTTATAGCATTATATGCATCGGCTCCGAATCATGTCTTGGGTCAATAGTTGGGTTTGCCTGGCTCCCATGTTTTGGTACCTTACGTTCAGTTATATCGGCTAAGGTAGCGCTGGGAGAACCACTACGATTGTGCCCCAGATGAGCTGGGTTGAGCACCTCAGTGGAGAAAGCTAAAACTGACCGTCATGATAGGGCGAGAGCCGGTCGCTGTTCGAGAGGTCTTTTTGAGTCCCTAAAGACTTATGTCGCTTAGAGCGAGGAGCCGGCTTTGTCCGGCCCAGGCGTGGATAGCGCCCCGAATTCGGTCTTCCGAACACTAGGGGCTTCGCCGAAATTTAAAATTATAGAATTCTATGGCTAAGTGGGAGTGTTCAAGCATTATAAGTCCGGTTGCCTTGTTTGTTGTGTTGAGCGCCTCCCTCGAAGGACCCAAGAATGGGAACAAGAGCGCTCAAGTTTATCCCGAACACCCCAGCACTCGTGGCATGGGGGCTGAAGCCAACGACTTGCCATCTCTCAAATTTGATAAACGGCCGCACAGAAGGTAATATTTTAAATTAACAAGCGTTGCTTAGCGCATATGAACAAAGTTTTCAGCGCACAGGATAACAAAATGCGAGTCTACTCAAAAATTACATCTTTGGGGCATTCACCCGCTATAAGGCGGGTACCCTTCAGGACACCCTTATAGTACATCTCGGGCGTGCGATACTCCTTGCCCGGCGGTGGCGCGTCCGTCACAAGCTTCTCGGCGTCCATCTTGCCCCAGTGCACTTTAGCGCGGGCAAGGGCCCGACGGGCACCTTCAATACAGACGGAATGCTTGATGACTTCAACATGGACAGGCGTCCACCAGCCGCCGCACCAGATCGAAGTAGCTCCCAGGCATGGATTCTTATGGCCATAGCCGAACTATGAGGCCTTTCATGGCCTGTTCGGCCACCTTGTGGAGCTCGACCAGCTGCTTCAGCTGGTCGCTCAGGGGCACCGGATGTCCGGCCTCAGCATACTGAGACTAGAATACCTTCTTCGTCGAGCTCCCTTCCTCGGCCCGGTAGAATGCAGCAGCGTCGCACACACTGCAGGGCAGATCTACGAGTGCTCCTGGAGAGCTCCGGATTCGGGTAAGTTCCAAGTAATTCACTTTCACGTGCTTGCTTTGCATGAAGAATGCCTTACCCGCTGCTATCTTCTTTATTGCCTCAATTTCCTGGAGGGCTTTTTGGGCTTCGGCCTTAGCGGCTTTGGCACTCTCAAGAGCCGAGGCGAGCTCGGACTCTCGAGTCTTCGAGTCACGCTCCAAACTCTCGTGTTTTTCCACGAGAGCCTGGAGCTCTTGCCGCACCTCCACCACCCGCGCCTCCTGCTTCTCTCGCTCGGTGCGTTCCACGGCCGCATTGTTTTCGGCCTTGGACACCGCTTCCTTCAGGGTCGCCACCTCGTTCGTGGCCCCTGCAATACTCACGTTATTCCTGTCATTTTTTGCAACCAAATCCTTTCTATAAGGTATTGCTTTAATAAGGTACTACTTACCTTCCTTGTCCTCGAGCTGCATCTTGGCAAGGCCGAGCTCGTTCTCGGACCGCTCGAGGCTCTGCTTCAATGCATTGACCTCTGCAGTCAGTGCGGCAGAGGTCAGCAGCGCAGCCTGCATTCCCATATTGACATATTTATGTTAGACTCCTGCATATGTCTTTTTAGATCCTCAGCTTGGCTTTTCTTTCCGAACACCAAACTGAGCATTAGGGGCTACTGTCTATGCGGTAATATTCTTACATATCCTAAAAACTTACCTCAAAGCCTGTTAGAAGGCTGGTACATGCTTCAGTCAGCCCGCTCTTGGCGGACTGAACTTTCTGGATCACCGCACTCATAACAGCGCGGTGCTCCTCGTCGATGGAGGAGCCGTTGAGCGCCTCCAGCAAATTATCCGGCACCTCCGGTTGGACGAAGGTCACCGGCGTCGCAGTCTCGCCCTTCTTACGAAGGGGCCGCCCGCCGGACTCCGGAACCACTAAGGGTTCCGGTGCGGAGTCCGGCCCAAGGCCGAACTCAGAACCCTTTGGGGGTTGATCCCCCTCATGCCCAAAGTCCGGGAGGTTGCCTTGCAGCACCACTGGGACCTCCTCCTCCTCCTGGACGGGCCCCTTTTGGGACTCCACCTCGGCGTCATCAGCAGAGCAAGGAGAGGAGGCGGCCGGAAGTGAAGTGTTATTCACGTCCGATGGAGCCAGGGAACCGCTCATTGAAATATCGAGCCCGTCCTTGGGCGAGCTGCAGGGTTGTATTCGGCGTTAGGAGATTTTATGCGACAAATAAAACACCATGAATTATTCTGGTATTTGGACACTTACGATGTCACCAGGGGCTTAGCCCTCGGTGACCACTCCTCTTCGCTGTCGTCAGCGTTGGTGGAGTAGTCCGGAGGAAGGGTCCTTCCCTTCTTGGACCCTTCAGCCTCCCCAGTTGGGGAGGCCTTCCTTTTCTTCTCTCCCCCCACTGGGGGAGAAGCCTCTTTTTTGTCCTCCTCATCTTCCCGGGAGGAGTCCGCCTCGGAGTCATCGGACGATGAGTCCGATAACACCTGACGCCGGGAACTCTTCCAGGTTCCCGTAGCCTTCTTCTTGGCCTTCTTCTCCGGCACCACGTGAGGCGCCGGAACCAGCAGCCCCGTTAATTGGGCGTCCGCTGGGTCTTCTGGCAAGGGAGTCGGACAGTTAACCTGCCCGGACGTCTTTTGCCAGGCCTGTTAAAGGTAAAGGGAGTTTAGATCCCACATAGAGTCAAACTATGAAAAACAAGTGTCCCGTGAAGGGTAAAATAGCTTACCTCGCCAGCTTGACACTGCGAGCTGAATCCGCGATCTTCGGTAGCGGATGCGGGAGCCTCGGCGCCCTTGAACAGCACCTTCCAGGCATCTTCATACGTAGTGTTGAAGAGCCTGTTCAAGGTTTGGTGCTGTGCCGGATCGAACTCCCACAAATTAAAGGCCCGTTCCTGGCACGGGAGGATCCGGCGGATGAGCATGACCTGGACTACGTTGACAAGCTTGAGCTTCTTGTTCACCAAGGTTTGGACGCAGGATTGGAGTCCGGTCAGCTCCTCCGAATCATCCCATGATAGGCCCTTCTCTTTCCAGGAGGTGAGCCGCATGGGCATGCCAGATCTGAATTCGAGGGCCGCTGCCCATATTCCAGGTCACGCGGCTCGGTGATGTAGAACCATCCCGATTGCCACCCCTTTATGGTTTCCACAAAGGCGCCCTCGAGCCATAGGACGTTGGGCATCTTTCCCACCATGGCACCTCCGCACTCCGCTTGGCGGCCGCCCACAACCTTCGGCTTGACATTGAAGGTCTTCAGCCATAAGCCGAAGTGGGGCTGGATGCAGAGGAAGGCCTCGCATACAACGATAAACGCTGAGATGTTGAGGATGAAATTCGGGGCCAGATCGTGGAAATCCAGGCCGTAGTAGAACATAAGCCCCTGGACAAACGGGTGGAGTGGGAAGCCCAGTCCACGGAGGAAATGGGGAAGGAACACCACCCTCTCATGGGGCCTGGGGGTGGGGACGAGCTGCCCCTCGTCGGGAAGCCGGTGCGCAATGTCGTTGTGCAGGTATCCGGCTTTCCTCAACCTCTTGATGTGCCCCTCCGTGACGGAGGAGGCCATCCACTTGCCTCCCGCTTCGGGCATGGCTGGGGAAGGTTGAGGCGAGATGTGCGGACTTGGGCGCTGGAGCTTGAGTGCGCGGAAATGGATAGGCAAAGGAGGAAGAAGGCATAGGTAACAAGGTGAATCCTTATCCCCTTATATGGACGGACAAAACTATGCGTCCCCACCAGCCTGATAAAACTCGCTTATCTCCCAAGCGCCATAATCAATGGCGCGGTTGGGTTACCCATGCCCATATTGATGAGAATCCCAGAATAAGGGGACACAATCTCTGCTTTGACAAGACGTGCCAAGGAAACCGCTTCGCTGAACATGCTGAGGTGGAACAGTAAAAATGATTCGAATAAAGGCTTGGCTATGGTGTGATGTAACGCCACGGAATACGTCAGCAGATTGCACTTGTGTAAATATTATTCTCTCTACGATGGTATGTGGAACTTATTTTGCAAAGCCGGACACTATCCTGGTGTTCAAAATCTTCTATGAAGTATTCGGAGGAGGAACCCGCCTTGCAATGCCGAAGACAATATGCGCGCCGGACTCGTCGTCATTGAAGCCTGGTTCAGGGGCTACTGAGGGAGTCCTGGACTAGGGGGTGTCCGGATAGCCGAACTATCACCGTCTGCCAGACTCTAAAACTATGAAGATACAAGATTGAAGACTCCGTCCCGTGTCCGGATGGGACTTTCCTTGGCGTGGAAGGCAAGCTTGGTGATACGGATATGTAGATCTCCTACCATTGTAACCGACTCTGTGTAACCCTAGCCCTCTCCGGTGTCTATATAAACTGGAGAGTTTTAGTCCGTAGGACGAACAACAATCATACCATAGGCTAGCTTCTAGGGTTTAGCCTCTTTGATCTCGTGGTAGATCTACTCTTGTACTACCCATATCATCCATATCAATCAAGCAGGAGTAGGGTTTTACCTCCACCGTGAGGGCCCGAACCTGGGTAAAAACATCGTGTCCCTTGTCTCCTGTTACCATCCGCCTAGACGCACAGTTCGGGACCCCCTACCCGAGATCAGCCGGTTTTGACACTGACACTCCCCAAGAAGGCACCCTGGCTCCAAGGCGCGCGGCCCCAGGATGAGACCCACTTCGTCCGACGCCTGCGCGACAAGAAAGGAGCTTCCAAGAGATCCCTCGCCCCCAAGAAGGTGCTCGCGTGCTCCCAGCACCGGTGCGCCATGACCGCATCCCTGCACCGCCACGTCAAGACCCCGCGCTGCTCCAGGTAGCGGTGCGCGGGAATCTCCAGGAGCAAGCCCCACATCAGCAGACAGCTCCGGTGGCCACTGCAGGCTGCCGCGCCTTCACCTCCGAGCTGCCTAGCATCGCGTGGCCCGGCAAGTTCAAGCCGGACCTGCCTCCTCGCTACGACGGCACCGTAGACCCCACGGAGTTCCTCCAGCTCTACGTGTTGGGCATCAAAGCTGCCAATGGGGACGAAAAGGTCATGGCGAATTGGTTCCCCATGGCGCTCAACGATGGTGCCCGCACCTGGAACCTGAACCTGGCTCCTGGCACGATCTCCTCCTAGGACGAGATGCGCACCCGCTTCGTCGCCAACTTCCAAGGTACTCGCGACCGGCCCCCGGCCATGAGTGACCTGCGCCGCATCAAGCAACAGCCAAGAGAGACCCTGCAGAAGTACATCCAGCACTTCAACAAGGCCCGCCTCAAGATCCCCAGGGTGACTGAGGAGGCCATCATCTCAGCCTTCTCCGATGGCGTGCGTGATATCAAGATGAAAGAGGAGCTAGCAATCCATGAGGACCTGTGCACATCCCTGGAGCTGTTCAACTTGGCGACCAAGTGCGCCAGGGCTGAGGAAGGGCGCCTCTCCCTCCTCGAGCTCCCGGTTGCCGACCTAGAAGAGAAGAAGCCCAAGGTCAAGGACGTGAAGCGCAAGGGGGCTGTTGTGCTCGTAGTTGAGCCAGACACCAAGCGAGGCAGGGATCAGCCTGAGTCATCCAAGGGCAGCCGGTACTGCGTGTACCATGACCTCCACACCCACAACACCAACGAATGCCAATAGCTCAGGGCCGTGCGAGATGGGCGTATCGGCCGACGTCCCGACCTCAACGACTGGGGCTATGGCCAAGGAGGAGGAAGAGGTGGAGGACGATGGTAAGACCGTGGCCCTCGCCAAGGGTGGTGTGACCGGCCTCACGAGGACCGCTAGCAGGACCAGCCTCGCGAGGGAGGTTGGAGGGATCAGCCTCGTGAGGACCGGCCTCAAGGCAACGCAGGCCTCCCTCCTCTGCCACCACCGCCAAGGAGGAATGAAGAGCATCACCAGGACGAGGGGGCTGGGGGCTTCCAGGAGCCGCGCACAATCGCTTGCATCCTAGGCGGCGCTCAGGCCCCAGCCTCTTAGCGCATCTTCAAGCAGTTTGCTCGCGAGGTGAATGCAGTCCTCCCCAAGCTTGAGGCCACGCGCCCTCTCAGGTGGTCAGCGTGCGCTATCACATTCAGCTCAGTGGATCAGCTCAACTGCGCGGCAATGGCCGGAGTCCTCCCGATGCTTTGTTCCCCAGTCATCAGCAATGTGCAAGTCACCAGGACCCTCATCGACAGCGAAGCAGGACTCAATGTCCTGTCTGTCAAGACATTCAACAATCTCCAAGTGCCATACGATCAGCTTCAGCCGACCAAGCCTTTCTCAGGAGTCACTGATCGTTCCACTGTTCCGATAGGGCAAGTTTGCCTTCCTGTCACCTTTGGGCAGCGCAACAACTACCGCACCGAGCTCATTGACTTCGACGTCGCCCACATTCGCCTGCCATACAATGCCATCCTCAGGTACCCAGCTTTGGCCAAGTTCATGGCAGTGACTCACCATGGCTACAATGTCCTCAAGATGCCGGGAAGCGGTGGAATCATCACAGTGCCTTGCAAGGAGAGGGATGCAGTGTGTTCTCTTGAGCATGCCTTCCAAGCCGCGGCAATCGAAGACCCAGGTCACAGGAGCGGGAGGCTTCCAGAGGTGGTACCTAAGAAGAAGAAGGCTTCACCTGGCTCAAACACTCGCGAGGCAGGCACCTCCGGAGGCGTTGCGTCAGGATCCACGCCTGTTCAAGGGGCGCCACCCACTGTCGCATAGGAAGGCGCGCCCGGCGCCCTCCTCGGGCAGGGCTCGGGGGCTCTTTCCTGGAGGTCCACCAACCTTGCCAAGGTCACGAGGGAGGCGCTCGGGCACCACTTGGAGGCGTGCTTCAAGGCACGTTTTCCTCAGGAAGGCATGAGTCAAGGAGGGCCAAACCCCCAGGAGTTCATCGTGAGGAACATTCAGGAGCTACATGAGTCAAGAGTCATGCGCAACAGTCGCCGCCTACCCACCGTAGCCCCACATCCCGGCGAGGATGGTGGGCTGTGTGTTTGCATCAAAGTACCAGGGCTCAACCGAGCCGCGTCTCAGGAGCGCCTCTGGCCTTCACGCGTGGGGTGTTGTGAGGGTCCACCTCACAGCTATGTTCGCATGCCCTTCGGCCTACCGAACGCGGCTGCTGCCCACCAGCGCCTGATGAGGAGCATCCTGGAAGCTCAGGTGGCCAGGCACCGCGCATTCCCGGAGGAGATGGAGATGGAGCTTGAGGAGCCGCCCGGACCCCCAGAGCCTCTCGAGGCTCAGGGCTTCGGAGGCTCGTGAGGGGTGGCTTCTTCACCACGCGTCGTCAGCTACTCCGACATTCACTCTGCAATGGTATCAGGTGACATATTTCCAAGTTCCATTTTCAGCTGGGAGCGCCCGCAGGGCTGCATCATTCCCAGGTCACGTGGGTCCGTCCCTGTGGCGTGTATCCGTTTTGCTTATGCTCTTTACCTACCTTGTTGGGGGCGCCCCTCGGGCTGCATTATCCCCAAGCTGCTCAGGCCTGACCCAGTGGCATTTACTTCTTCCGCATCTATCTGAAATGGATTTGCTCCTTCATGCTTAACCTGCTTGACTTAATCGCCTACTCGATTGACGCCTACCTTTGGAGTTGCTCGCTCTGGCACGGCATTTGCGCACGGGTCCGTCCCTGCAAACACCGAAAAATCTGAGTGGCTGAGCTCTGGCCACGACAGCCCCGCAAGGCACCATCTCACCAGGCCCTCAGTACCCCGCTCACTCCCTCGGAGCAACCAATGGTTGGCTGGCAACCGTGAAGACAAACCTTGCTTCCCCTCGTAATTGATATGTAGGACCCGCTCCAGGAGTAATGCTGGTGGCATCGCGAGCCTTCTCTCCTTCTCTCCGGCATGACCCGCTTGCACGTTAAAAGGGGGGCACCGGAGCATCGAGACTCATGGGCTCTTACTGGCTCTCCAGCCCTCACCCCCTGGCCTTGACCCACGGCATCGCGACCTGTCATACCAGCGGCGGCTGAGCTCGCTCGAGGGCTGGGACCTGAGGACGTAGAGCATTAAGGGAAGTGCGGGGGAGAGGGAAGAAGCTCGCGAGGGCCTAACCCAGCAACACCTCAGCTGCCGCCGCGCAGGCCCGGCACCTACGAAAACTACTCCGAACCTACGAGATAAGTCACGCGAAAACTGATTCGACTCAGCGCTTAACCCTCGCCTACTATAGCTCTGTCACGGCAACGTTGCTTGCCTTTCTCACCAAGCGGAGGTTGCTTGAGCGCTAAAGGGGACCTCCTAAGCATCGCGACTCAGGGGCTCTTACTGGACCTTGGGCCGCTCACATCTTGGCCTTGACCACGGCATCGTGACCTGGCATACCAGCGACGGCTGAAGCCTGCCTGGGGACCGGGACCTGTCAGCGTAGAGCACCAAGCCCTCATGAGGAAAGAAAGGGGGAGCCAAGCCGGGACAGGACAAGCATCTCGCATTGATTCGTCATGAGGATATAATATTCACAAAAGACATGGCCAACGCCTTACATACCCCCACGGGGTGGTACTTCGATTTCCCGCAGGGAACAAAAGGTGCTAATCCTAAGGAGCGCTAACTACGCGCGCCTCCGCGGGAGACGCCATCATCAACAGTGGGCCGTCGGGCACCGGCGCCAACCCCATCCAGATCTGTGGCGTCGGCGGCCTGACGAGCCAACCCTGCTCCGAGCGCGACGCAAGCTCGGGGGCTTGTAGCTGTCATCGCTTGTCTCCGGAGTCGCATGAAGCTCGGCGGAGTCGCTGGACCCTTCGGCACCTCCGCTGCCGCCAGAGGAGCTGCTGGGGAAGCGATTGGCGGGCCTGGTCCTCGCCACGACGATGCCCCGGCCGCCTTTCTCAGGGCAGCATTCCAGCTGACGTCCTTCCGCGTCGAAGACCTTGAAGAGCATCAGGGAGGCACCATCGTAGACGAGGTGGATTACGAGGGCGCCCCCTGTCCGGCAGACCCGGGCGATTTTGCCCCAGCCACAGGTCATGTAGACCTTGCCTGGAGCGACAACCTCGACCTCCGCTCCGGTCGCAGGGGTGCTGCAGTCAGCGTGCTGCAGCCAGAGCTCAAGAGGTCCCCTCGGCGGGATCTCGAAGGCGAAGGAGGGAGGAAGGTGAATCCAAGATCGGGGAGGCATGGCGGCGTGGAGCACAAGCTCGCGAGAGGAGCCCTCGGCGTGGACTCCAGGAGGGACGACGCGCACCGCCGTAACCCGCCGGCATCGACGGCGGCACTGTCAGTGTCGCTCGGTGCTCTCTTCTCCAGAGCCCTCAATGCGGGCATACAAGGGCAGCGGGAATCCCAGCGGCGGCCGCTCATACCAGGGCCTCGATGCCTCCTGCCACACGCGCTCGTCTCGGAGGCAGAGGACTAGCCGCTTCTTCGACGGAAGCGGGTCAAGACCCTCTCGGGGGGCCTTTCCCTTCTCTTCTGCAGAGAACCGGCGGATTGGTGCCATCGGTGTGAGACGGAGCAATGGCGAAGATGAAGAAGAAGAGGAGTAGCAGAGGGAGATGAACTGGAATGGCTCGCGCCGTTCCGTACTTATAGCCGGAGGAGGCCAACCGTCGGCCTCCACGATCGCAGGTAATCATGACCCGTTTTTGCATGCAGGGACTTGTCAAGTCGTGCGGTTACCGAGGCTTCGTGGGGAAGCGGAGACGCCCACGTCCAATCAATCGCCGCGTGGCACCCAAGACCGCAGGCTATTGGGGCCCGCGGCGCTTCGCACTTGCCCCTTCGCTTCTCTGCTAAGCCAAGTCTGGGCGCGCCTTGGGCCCGGGGGCTACTGTCGGCGTTCTAGGAACAGGGGTCCCCAGACTTGCCTGCCTGCGGCCTGCGGCGTGGCTCAAGTGGGGGCCCAATGCAGCCCAGCTTCATCAGCTCAAGCTCAAGACCCTCGCGAGGGGCCAAGCCTCGCGGGGTGGACGACGGGAAGCTTCCTCAGGAGCAGCCTCCCCAGGCAGGCTCACGAGGAGGCGGAGAGATCAAGGCAGGGTACCTCCCAAGGAGCCCGTGACGCAAGCCATGACGATCGAGGCCAGGCGGGCGCCGGCCTGCGCAGTGTCCTTGTTTCCCTTTCAATGCAAAGGGGGCAAGCACAAACCAAGGCATCAGGCAAAGGTTACCGTTTCGGTGCAACAAGACCAAGACCAGCAGAACGGCAGGATGGAGGTCATCGTGGAGCCCAGGACGGCGTCATCGTCAGAACCTTTGGCAGCCGAAGACCAACTTTAGTCAGGATAAGTGTACTAGATGTTCCCCTTCAAAATGGCCAATTGTTGGCGCCCTTCCCGCTCATTATTTGGGAAGAGGCCCAGGGCCTCGTTCTATAAATAGGACTAGCCACCACAAGCTAAGGGGGAGCCAGAGAACAGATCGATCAGAGAGAGAGAGATGCGACTGAACTCACCCAAGCTGTTCATCGCACCAGCTCAAGAACAGCCCCTCGCGAGGCTGTTCTCCCTTTATACTGTTCATCATCAGCCCCTGAGGCAATCCACCACACCACACACTGGAGTAGGGTATTACACCACAATGGTGGCATGAACCAGTATAAATCTCGTGTTTCTTGTGTGTTCATCTTTCTTGCTTAGATCCTTGCGAGACTTTGACGCGTGAGCTGGTAGGGGAAAGATCTTCGTGTGCACCCCAGTGTTTGAACCTCAAGGGTCTGCCGGAACCTGAAATCTGACACACATTTCACAATTGCGACGGTGCTTATCACCGCCCGAGAAAAAGACCGATTTGATAGAGATAGAGTTGGCAAAGGACTTGACCTATGAAGAGAGGCCAGTGAATATTTTGGATCAGATGGAAAGGGTCACTCACAGTAAATCACGAAAGTTTTACAAGGTCCAATGGATGCATCATACCGAGTAGGAATCAACCTGGGAATCAGAAGAACTTCTTAGGGCATGTTATCCAGAATGGTTTTCCCAAGCAACCTAATCTCGAGGACGAGATTCATTCTAAGTGTGGGAGGTTTGTGACAGCCTGGTTTTTGCCCTCTCTTCTTTCCTTGATTTTCAGTTGAGTTGGTTTTGAATTTGGAGTTTTGAATCATTTCATTTGGACTTAACCACTTGGGTACCCCTTGATTTTCACCCAAGTGTTCCCTCTCCTCCTTACAACCATCATTTCACCCCTGGCCAACCCACAAATATTGGTTGAAATATTTTTCTTAAATGAAAAATATTCAATTTGGCCTCCAAAACCCTAGCTAACCCTTTGAGCTTCAAAGCAACCCTAATTTTTCTTGCCCCAAAAATCCTGAGAAAAATCCCAATTATTCTTTGGACCCTAGGGCACCTTTTTGAGCAAAAATATTTCACCACTCTTTGGAATTTTTTGGCTACAGAAAATAAAGTCACTTCTGGGCAGAAATGGTAGTTTCTACAGCAACTACCTTTTTACTAGCTCCATTGTAGCTGGTTTTCCCTGTGCCTATTTACCTTAGTAAGAGTTAGTAAAACCCCAAAGCTCAGCCCTTGAATTCCAGTGGTTTGACCACAGTAACTCTCCAAAGTTACTGTCCAGTAACTTGTCAGCAGCACAAGTTTACTTCTACTGCACCTGGAACCTAACCAAACCGTGGTAACAACTTAGTTTAGTAAGGACTACACGCCAGACATCTTTGTTAGTGCGTAGGGTGGCCTGATGTCACAGTTCACGCGGTGACCGCGTTCGTCCGAGCGTGCTGGCATGCAATAGGCGCGCTATGCGCGTCGCCAGCGCCTCTGTTGAGCGTGTGCTTGCTGCCTAGCCGGCCAGAGCATGCCACACCTCGCCAGCATCCTCATCTCCACCTCCATAACTCCCCCCTGCCGCTCGCCGACGCCGGAGCTCGCCACAGCAAGAACGGACACGGTCCGGCCAACGGCACAGTGCACGGCGCACTGTGTTCGTCTCTTCCCCCCTCATTCATGTGCACGTCCGTGCCCGTGCACAGTTCCTGCATGACCTCCGTCGTCTTCTCCCTCTCTCTCTGGCACCGTTCGTTGCCGAGTGTCGTGGACAGGTGTCCTCCGGCGAAGCCCGAGCCCTCCTCGCCGCCCTGCCTATAAAAGCAGCCACCCGCAGCCTCTTGGAGCACCCATAGCCACTCCCACCTCCTCCTAGAGCCAGTAGAAGCCGCAGCCCGGCCGGGCAGGCCGCGGGCTGCCGTCCCGGAGCCGAGCTCGCCAGGGATCCCCTCTGGATCGTTCCCGCAGCTCCGGCCCCTCCCAAGCCAAGACGACCCCGCCAGGGCCTCCGCCTCTCCTCCGTGAAGCCAACCCACCCTTCTGGAGCCCCTGGAGCCGCCCCAGGCCGCCATCGTCTTCATCTCCGGCAACCTCCGCCCTCTGCCTCTGCTAGAGAGGTCAAATCCGACGCCGTCCGGTCACCACTAGCTATGCTACGGGTACGGGCAGGTGCGCAAACATCTCCTCCGTCGATCCCTCCATCTCGTTTGACTCCAAGAAGCCTCACCGCCGGTGTGAGCTCTGGTGAAGCGCCGCCTCCCTCTGTTTCCCTCTCCCCTCCCTCCGGCCTGACTAGTTGGGCCCGCTAGTCAGCCACTCATTACGCGCGCGAAGCGGTATGAGTGGTGGCGCCCCGGGTGTTTACGCTTTCGACGTCACCCCTCTGTTTATTTATTTCAAATTCATTTAAAATCTAGGAAAGTTCAAATGGCCATAACTTTTTATCTATAAGTCCAAATGCATTGATTCTTTTTGCATTGTGTTCTGTGTCCAAAGATCTAATAGCACCAAAAGATGGGATTTTTCCTTGCTGTCTAGATTTTCTGGTAATTTTCATAACGTTTCTTGATGTTTTCTTTTTGTGGTTTTGAATATTTTCAGAAGATCCAGCTTGTCTTGAGGATCACCAGGAGCTTTGTGAACCTCATCAGCACTAAGGCAAGCCACAGTAACATTTTTATAGTGCCACTTCAATATTTGTGATTTTCCTACTTGAACTTATGAATATTTATGCATTTAAATTAGTTATATAATGATTATATTCTGTTAGATGCTTGTCATGTTAAAATACTTGAACTACAGAATGTTTGAAGTGAATCTTGTTGGTAAGCTAAGGAGAACTTAGTTGCAAGTAATGAATAAATGATATGGTCATAGAGTTTGATAATTAGTTTAATTATTATTTTTGCATGATGAAAAATGATGAGATTGCTAGAAGTGATTCTGGTGTAAGTGAGGTGTGATCTTAACCAGAGTAGTAGCATGAGTTGATGATGGCTCCGAAGGAGCGTGGTTGATTCAGTTATTTGCATGGTTATGTGATGCATATGTTAAGTGATGCATAGTATGGCATTATGACACCAGTTATTTTCACATTAAGTTGAACCTGATTAATAACTCAACTTGAATATGTTGTTGACCGGGTCATGGTGCCGCTAAAACGAGTCTTTCCCAGTGCAACCACATTTGCCGGTATGGGACGGCCTTAATGCATTTCATTGTCATGCCTCTGGTCGGTGCCTCCATTTAGGGAAGGTTACGGGCATGTTTTACCCTGGCCCGGTAGGCAAGCATAACCTTGTGAGCCCGATGTTAAGTTAAGTTTTGGTACCGGATCCCGGAGTGGATCGTGGCCACGACGGTGGTCGAGGTGTCTAGAGGTAGACACGGGGCCACCCAGAACTAGCCCGATGGGGACTGAGTCGGAATGGCCAGGAGAGTGTCATGACAATGAAATGGTTTTGTCGAAATGCCGTTGGTCCATCTTAATGGGAGTGCGAGGCCATGGGTTCAGTAGTGTGGGTATAGTGTACTAACCTCTGCAGAGTGTTTTTAATCTATCGATAGCCGAGTCCACGGTTACGGACACGCTCAAAAGTAGGGTACACCATGGGTCAACACTTAATAAAATATGCACACTAAGTTTGTACTGAGGATGGCAGTGAGGCCATCGTGTTGAGTCAGGCCACGGGTTGGTCGGGTTGTGATCACCGTAAGGATCACGGGCCACGAGTTGGTCGGGTTGTGATCGCCGTAAGGATCACGGGCCACGAGTTGGTCGGGTTGTGATCGCCGTAAGGATCACGAGTGTGTTTTAGAAATTATCATGTTTGTGGTCTGGAATTGATCACGTCCGGTAAGCAAGTCTGGGGAACGAGTACCAGTTGAGCATAGTCACAGCATGTTGGATATATGGTTGCATTGTTGCTTAAATGGTTAAATATCATGATATTGTTTGTCATTATGTTTATGCTTATTGTGAGCTTGCAAGTACATTCAATGTACTAACCTGGCGTGTCATGCCAAATTTCAGAAAGTCTCGTTGGAAAGGAGTGCTGTCCAAGTCTAGACCGTGTCCACATCGGTGTCCCTGTGCTATGGAGTCCCGCTACGACGTTGTTCCGCTGCTGAGTAGTTGTCATGATCGAGGCCCCTTTATGTTCACTAAATAATGTACATATTGTTCAGCCGCACTGTGTGTGTCGCTTGGCCTCTCTAACTGTTATTAATATAAACTATGCTCCGCTAGCATGAATAAAGCGGTTGTTTTTCTGTACCATGTTATTGTGTGTTGCCAGAAGACAAGGTCTCTGGGCTGGCAATGCAAGGTAAACCGGTCACTTTGAGCCGGGATGCCACATTGATTATTGTTCCAATAAGTTGTTTGATCACAAAATCCCTATGCATAGGAAGTGGGTTAGACTTAAGTGTGCTAGCCATATGATTCATGATGCTCTCTTTATGTTTCAATTCTTATCTTTTGTGTGAGCATCATTGTCATCATCATGCCTAGCTAAAAAGGCATTAAAGAAAAGCGCTTGTTGGGAGACAACCCAATATTTACCCTTACTGTTTTTGTGTGTTCACATGATTATGCTACTGTACTAATCATGTTTTATAGATTTTGTTTCAATAAAGTGCCAAGTAAGACCTTTAGGATAGCTTACGGTGATAGTTGTGTTGATCCTGCTGATCAGAAACTTCTGCAGCCAGTAAATTAGTTTTGTTAATTCACATAAACGTGCTTCTGATATGATTATTTTTGCTCTGGATTGGTACACAAATTGCTTAGGACTTCCTAATTTGGTAGGAATTTTGGAATTCTAGAAGTATACGTTTGATACAGATTACTACAGACTGTTCTGTTTTTGACAGATTCTGTTTTCTATGTGTTGTTTGCTTATTTTTGATGAATCTATGAATAGTATCGGAGGGTATGAACCATAGAGAAGTTGGAATACAGTAGATATTACACCAATATGAATTTAGAATGAGTTCATTACAGTACCTAAGTGGTTGTTTTATTTTTTTATACTAACGAGTTTTCTATTGAGTTTTGTGTTGTGAAGTTTTCAAGTTTTGGGTAAAGATTCGATGGACTATGGAATAAGGAGTGACAAGAGCCTAAGATAGGGGATGCCCAATGAACCCCAAGGTAATATTCAAGGACAACCAAGAGCCTAAGCTTGGGGATGCCCCGGAAGGCATCCCCTCTTTCGTCTTCGTTCATCGGTAACTTTACTTAGAGCTATATTTATATTCACCACATGATATGTGTTTTCCTTGGAGCATAATTTTCTTTTGTTAGTATTTGCTTACTGTTATTTAGAATAATGTTTTGCATCTATATTTTCAATAAAAATGTCAAGCATAGCCTTTACCATGCTTATTTTGCTAGCATACATGTTGCTGTTTGAAAACAGAAAGTTTACCGTTGTTGCAAAAATTCCCTAGAGAAGTCAGAGAATGGTGTAATGTTAAAACTTTTTGAATATTGAGCTCTGATAAATTTTCTACAGTGTGGTATTTTTCTCATAATTTTTGGAGTTAGGGAAGTATTGATACTCTTGCACTCTTTACAGACTGTACTGTTTTGGCAGATTGCTGTTATGTTTGCATATGATTGCTTGTTTAATGATTCTATTTGAGGATATGAGTATTAAATATGCAGAGACGTTTAGTACTCAATGTGGAATAATAATTTTAGTGATTAGTTACAGTAGAAAATGATAAGGTTTTGCATTGGTTATACTAACTTATCCACGAGTTCTTGTTGAGTTTTATGTGGATGAAGTTTTTGAGAAATAGAGAAACCATGATATGAGAGGAATTAAGGAGACACAAAAGTTCAAGCTTGGGTATGCCCAAGGCACCCCAAGATAATATTTCAAGAAGTCTCAAGCATCTAAGCTTGGGGATGCCCCGTTAGGCATCCCACCTTTCTTCTTCAACAACTATCGGTTAGTATCGGTTGAGCCTAAGTTTTTGCTTCTTCACATGAATTGTGCTATCCTTGCAATGGCATTTTATATTGCTTTGCTTGCTGCTTGAATAAAGTACTTAAGATCTGAAATTCTTAAATGAGAGAGAGTCTTCACATAGCTATATAATTATTTAGCTACTCATTGATCTTCACTTATATTTTTTTGGAGTAGTTTATCATTTACTCGTGTGCTTCACTTATATCCTATGAGTAAATGGTTGAATGAGTTGATTGTCATAAATCTGAAATTATATATGTTTCATTTGCTTATCCCATGGGGAGTAATGACTTCACATCTAAGAAGTAGAGGTTGTAAATTTATTAAAGGTTAGCAAGCATTGTATTGGTCAATTGAACAATTCATGAAAGAATATTGAAGGAAGAGAGATTTCACATATAAATATACTATCCTAGACATCTTTTATAATTGTGAGCACTCATTAAGTATGACATGCTAAAGAGTTGATGTTGGACAAGGAAGACAACGTAATCGGTTATGTTTTCTCACATCTCAGTTAAAGTATATTGTCATGGATCATTCAAACATGTTGAGCTTGATTTTCCCCCTCATGCTAGCCAAAATTCCTTGCACCAAGTAGAGATACTACTTGTGCTTCCAAATATCCTTAAACCCAGTTTTTGCCATGAGTGTCCACCATACCTACCTATATGTGGTATTTACCTGGCGTTCCAAGTAAATTTGCATCTGCCAAACTCTAAACCTTCAAATAATAATCTGTTTTGTATGCCCGAATCACTCATGTAGCGACTAGGGGCTGTCAGTATCTTCCATGCTAGGTGGGTTATTCTCGAGATGAGTGGACTCCGCTCATCATTCACGAGAAAAATGGCTGGTAACCGGGATGCCCAGTCCCATGATCAAAAGATCAAAATCAAATCAAAAATAATTAAAACAAAACTCCCCTAGGACTGTTGTTGGTATGGATGGTACCCCGTTGTTTCGGATGGCCGTCGAGTGTGATTGTTGGTGGAGGGGAGTAAAAACTTTACCATTTTGTTTCGGAACCGCCTATAATGTATGTAGTATGGAAGATATTGGGAACTCTTGGTTGTTATGTTGACAATGAGATCATACCTCTCAAAATTATTTATCTCTATTTCAAAATCGAGCTCTGGCACCTCTGCAAATCCCTGCTTCCCTCTGCGAAGGGCCTATATTTTACTTTTATGCAAGAGTCAAGGTGATCTTCACCTTTCCCTTTTTCATTTTATCCTTTGGCAAGCACCTCATGTTGGAAAGATCCTGATATATATATATCCAATTGGATGTAAGTTAGCATGAACTATTATTGTTGACATCACCCAAAGGTGAATACGTTGGGAGGAAAAATTATAAGCCCCTATCTTTCTCAGTGTCCGATTAAAACTCCATAACCATAAGTATTGTGTGAGTGTTAGCAATTGTAGAAGACTATATGATAGTTGAGTATGTGGAGTTTGCTAAATCAAAGCTCTGACATAGACCCTTCCTGAAAATAGAATGAATTATAATTGTTTGATGATTGAGAATGAAGTTTGCTAGTTTTCAAGAAAGTTTATGGTTGATGCTTTAACATGTGAATAGCTTGTTACTTGATCTTGAGAAGTTCTATGAGATGAACAACTGTTATGACATATAATCATGCTAGAAAAGGTGATTGAAATTATCATTGATCAAACTTGTGCACCTGCTAGCATTCACACTTCATAAATTCTTTCTTTTATCATTTACCTACTCGAGGACGAGCAGGAATTAAGCTTGGGGATGCTGATACGTCTCCAACGTATCTATGATTTATGAAGCTTTCATGCTATTTTATTATCTGTTTTGAATGTTTATGGGCTTTATTATACACTTTTATATTACTTTTGGGACTAACCTATTAACCGGAGGCCCATCCCATATTGTTGTTTTACTGCCTATTTCAGTGTTTACTATCAAACGGAGTCCAAACAGAATGAAACCTTCGGGAGCGTTATTTTTGGAACGGAAGCGATCCAGGAGACTTGGAGTTCAAGTCAAGGAAGCTTCAAGGTGGCCATGAGGGTGCCCCCCCCTACTGGGCACACCCCCCTGTCTCGTGGGCCCCTCGAGACTCCCCCAACAACTTCTTTCGCCTATATATTCCCATATACCCTAAAACCATCAAAACGAACAATAGGTCGGAAGTTCCGCCGCCGCAAGCCTCTGTAGCCACCAAAAACCTCTCGGGAGCCTGTTCCGGCACCCTGTCGGAGGGGGGATCCCTCACCGGTGGCCATCTTCATCATCCTGGCGCTCTCCATGACGAGAAGGGAGTAGTTCACCCTCGGGGCTGAGGGTATGTACCAGTAGCTATGTGTTTGATCTCTCTCTCTCTCTCTCTCGTGTTCTCTCTATGGCACGATCTTGATGTATCGCGAGCTTTGCTATTATAGTTGGATCTTATGATGTTTCTCCCCCTCTACTCTCTTGTAATGGATTGAGTTTTCCCTTTGAAGTTATCTTATCGGATTGAGTCTTTAAGGATTTGAGAACACTTGATGTATGTCTTCCCGTGCTTATCTGTGGTGACAATGGGATATCACGTGATCCACTTGATGTATGTTTTGGTGATCAACTTGTGGGTTCCGCCAATGAACCTATGCATAGGGGTTGGCACACGTTGTCATCTTGACTCTCCGGTAGAAACTTTGGGGCACTCTTTGAAGTACTTTGTGTTGGTTGAATAGATGAATCTGAGATTATGTGATGCATATCGTATAATCATGCCCACGGATACTTGAGGTGACAATGGAGTATCTAGGTGACATTAGGGTTTTGGTTGATTTGTGTCTTAAGGTGTTATTCTAGTATGAACTCTATGATAGATTTAACGGAAAGAATATCTTCATGTTATTTTACTACGGACTCTTGAATAGATAGAACAGAAAGGATGACTTTGAGGTGGTTTCGTACCCTACCATAATCTCTTCATTTGTTCTCCGCTATTAGTGGCTTTGGAGTGACTCTTTGTTGCATGTTGAGGGATAGTTATATGATCCAAGTATGTTACTATTGTTGAGAGAACTTGCACTAGTGAAAGTATGAACCTTAGGCCTTGTTTCCTACCATTGCAATACCATTTATGCTCACTTTTATCATTAGTTACCTTGCTGCTTTTATTATTTCAGATTACAAAAACCTATATCTACCATCCATATTGCACTTGTATTACCATCTCTTCGCCGAACTAGTGCACCTATACAATTTACCATTGTATTGGGTGTGTTGGGGACACAAGAGATTCTTTGTTATTTGGTTGCAGGGTTGCTTGAGAGAGACCATATTCATCCTACGCCTCCAACGGATTGATAAACCTTAGGTCATCCACTTGAGGGAAATTTGCTACTGTCCTACAAACCTCTGCACTTGGAGGCCCAACAACGTCTACAAGAAGAAGGTTGTGTAGTAGGCATCAACCTCGCGGACACCTCCTTTACAGACCAAGACGTTGGATAAAGTGTGGTCACACGTTTTGTCAAACACCCCTATAGTATCTACATGGGGGGCTGAAGTCGACGACTGGCAACTTTCAGAAATAGAACAATAAACGGCCGCACACGAGGAAAAATCGCTTGAAACAAAAGGCGCAAACATAGATATATAACAGCATGGGTTCATAACATAGTTTGTACAACCCGAACACATTGAATCAAATATTACGTCCTTAGAACATTGACCCTCTATCACTCGGGCTCCTTCTAGGACGTCATCGAAGTACCTCTCTGGCTTCCGATGATCTTTGCCTTCGGGCGGACCTGCGGTTGCCACTTTGTTGGCCTTCATCTTCGCCCATTACATTTTGACGTGGGCGAAGGCCATCCGGGCACCCTCTATGCAGGCCGAACACTTTACATCATCAATCCGAGATAGCGCATCAACAAGCCGCTTCACCAAACTAAAGTAGCTGCTAGGAATTGGCTCGGCCGGCTAGAGTTGGACTATTAGGTCCTTCATGGCCAAGCCTGCCACCCTATGTAGCTCCGTAAGCTGTTTTAGCTGGTCGTTCAGAGGCATCGGATGTTCCGACGCGAGAAATTGCGACCAGAACAACTTCTTGGCCGAGTTCCCCTCCTGGGCTCGGAAGAACTATGCTGTCCGCAGCACTCTTCGGAAGATCCGCAAACACGCCTGGAGAACTCCACACTCGGGTGAGCAAAGCATACCTCTGACCTCCAGAGATACTCAGCAAAAGAAATGCCTTACCAGCCGCTATCTATCTCGCCTGATGGATCTCTTTGCGAGCACTCTAGGACTCGATCCGTGCCTCTTTGGCATCATGGAGGGCCTTGGCAAGCTCGGACGACTGGTCTGAAGTCTTGTGCTCCAAGGTTTCGCATTTGCTAAAGGCATCCTTCAGATCCTGCTTGACTTCGGCCACCCGAGCTTCGTGTTGGCGGCGGGCAGCTTGTAACGCCCCGGATCCGATGCGCCAGGTGTCTGCCAGTTATTCGCCATCGTTGCCATGTCAATTGCTTGCGTGTTGCATTTTATCATGTCATCATGCGCATTTCATTTTGCATACGTGTTCGTCCCATGCATCCGAGCCTTTTCCCCGTTGTCCATTTTGCAATCCGGCGCTCCTATGCTCTCCGGCGTCCCCCTCTTCTCTCTTTTCATGTGCGGGTGTTAAACTTTCTCGGAATGGCCCGAGTCTTGCCAAGCGGCCATGGTATACCACTGGTAGACCGCCTGTCAAGTTTCGTAGCATTTGGAGGTCGTTTGGTACTCCAACGGTTAACCGGGTAACCGTAAAGCCCCTTTCTCTTTGCAGCCCAACACCCCTTCTAAAGTGGCCCAAAACCCATCTAACTCCCCTCCATGCTCTCGGTCGTTCGATCACGATCGCGTGGCCGAAAATCGCTCCTCATTTGGACTCTCCTAGCCCCCATAATATATATATTAGCCCCTCCCCCGAAATTCCCGGTCCAAACCCTAGCTTTCGTCCTCCTCCCGCCGCCGGACATGTCCGCGCCGCCGCTCCTCGCCCAACCACATCGTGCCACGTGGCCTCCCGCCGCCGTCCACCGCGTCGGGCCCGCCCGGCCCGCAGCCGGCCCGCGCAGCCCGCGCGCCGCCGCCCGCGCCGCGGCACGCCTCCGCCGCCATCGCCGGGATCCTCCGCCGCCGTCCGGTCCCTGCGCGCCCTCTGGCGTGCCTCCGCCGCGCCCTCATCGCCGGCGCCGCGTCGTCGCGGGCTCCGCCCCGAGCGCCTCCCCGGCTGTCGCCTCCGCTTCGCCCCGCCGTGGCCCGTCCCTTCGCGCCGCCCGGGAGCTCCTCGCCGGAGCTCCACCGCGGCCATGGGTGCCCGAGCCCCTCCGAGCCCCGCCGCGGCCAGATCCGGTCGGGCCGGACCGGATCCGGCCGGCCCCGAGCTCCTCTGTCCTTCCTCGCCCCTCTCCGGTCTCCTTCCTCCTCTCCGGCCAAGTTCGGCGACTCTCCGGCGAGTCCCGGTCGCGTTGACTTTTTCCCCGAGGTGCTAAATCTGCTAAGTCCCCAGTCTGTATAATTTTCATGCCATGTTCATCATGCTGTATATCTGCATCCGTAGCTCCATTTCGTGCGTGTAATATGTCAAATTGCTCATCTCAACGAGTAAATCATTTCATTCCATTGCATCATATTCATTTGAGCTCATCTAGATGCCTGAATAATCGTTGTAAGAGTGCTTCATGATGTTTTCTGCTGTCTGTTATCAGAACGAGCTCATTTGTCATTTTTGCCGTGATTGATGTGTGCATCCTATGAGGTTGATGTCTACATGTGTTTTGATCTATGCTATGTCTTCTTTATAGTGGTGTATGCCATGCATTTTTGTGATCAATTTGGTGACTAGCACAAGCATGCAAACTAGGCATCGTGATGTTGCTGATTTTAGTCCCTGTTCTGCTGTTATTTTGATGCCATGTAAACATGATGCTACAGAGAGATCCATGCATATTTTGAGATACTTCACTAAGGGTGTTTTGAACATATGGTTATTTTCTATCCATTCATGCCCTTTGTTGTAATTATGGAGTAGTCTAGCATGTCATTTTCGTGCTCTACTTTTGCTTCAAAATGTTTCCTGGCAGATTGTTTACTTGTTATTCAATTTGGCCAAGGTTGCTATAGATGATCCGTGCATGCTATGGACTTGTTCTTAACTTGGTTTGTTTCATAAACATGTCTTCTTGATGATGCTATGCTTATCTTGTCATGCAATGACTTGTGGTGAGTGGATCGAGCTTGTTAAGTAGTGTACATGATGTTGTTGTTTTACTAGGCTGAATCTACATGCCTTCATAATTCAGTTTCTGCCATGTTTCAATCTGTATTATAACTTGCGATGTTTACGTGAGTGCCATCATATTTTCTGATCATTTTTGGCTTATGGTCACTAAGAGACTTTTGATCTATGCTTTGAGTAGAACCATGCCATGTCTTGTTTTGCTATTATAAGTTCCTGTAACATGTTGTTTGATAGCTCTAAACATTGCATCGTGATGTTATTTTCTGCAAAGTCTGAATTGTTATAACTTGCAATCTTTCCATGTGTGTTTGAGCCTGTTCTAGTGATTTCTGGAGTTAGCTCAGTGTTCATGTTTTGTTATGCTTTACCTGTACATAATGCCCATGTCTTTTGTTTTCATGTTGAGATGTTGTAGCTTATTGTTTTGATGCTTGCAATATGCCTAGTTGCTGTTTTGGACAGCTTGTCCTTTAAACTTGTATAGTGTGTGTGTGTTGAACCGTTGCTCCATTTTGAGTGTGCTCTATATGAAACTTGCTTGATTTTGCATGTAGTTTCATATTATCATGTTGCATTCATGTTTTGAGGTGTTTGCTTGATGTTTGGGTGCATTGTGCATCAATGCCATGTTTAACTTGTTTTGCTCTTATCTTCTAGGCCGTAGCTCCAAACTAAATGAACTTTATATGTAACTTGACTAGAATCTCGTGTAGATCATCTTGGTGCATCTTAACTTGATGCTTAACAACTTGAACATAAGGTTTATTCATATCTGGACCAATTTCGAAATATGCATATGAGGACTTACCGGAATTGTTATATGTTGTTCCCGGCCTCATTTAAACTTGCCTTGATGTGTTGCTCTTGTTTGCATCATCTCTTGCCATGAGTAGCCTCATCTAGATTTGTGATGCATCATGCTCTGTTGTGCATCATGTCATGTTCATGTGTGGTGTGTTTACCATGTTGTGTGCTTCTTCTTGTTAGTTCCTGTTTTGTTGCGGTCGTGAGGATTCGTTTGTCTACGCTTGGTTCGGCTTCATCCGTTCATCTTCTTCATGGACTCGTTCTTCTTCCTTGCGGGATTTCAGGCAAGATGACCGCTACCCTGGATCTCACTACTATCATTGCTATGCTAGTTGTTTCGTTCTATCGCTATGCTGCGCTACCTATTACCTGTTTATCAAGCCATCCCAAATTGCCATGAACCTCTAACCTTTCACACCTTTCCTATGCAAACCGTTGTTTGGCTATGTTACCGCTTTTGCTCAGCCCCTCTTATAGCGTTGCTAGTTGCAGGTGAAGTTGAATATTGCTCCATGGTGGACAGGATTTTGGTTGGGATATCACAATATCTCTTATATTATTAATGCATCTATATACTTGGTAAAGGGTGGAAGACTCGGCCTTTTGCCTAGTGTTTTGTTCCACTCTTGCCGCCCTAGTTTCCGTCATACCGGTGTTATGTTCCCGGATTTTGCGTTCCTTACGCGATCGGGTGATTTATGGGACCCCCTTAACAGTTCGCTTTGAATAAAACTCCTCCAGCAAGGCCCAACCTTGGTTTTACCATTTGCCTCACCACCACCTATCCTTTCCATTGGGTCGGCCAACCCGAGGGTCATCTTTATTTTAGCCCCCCCAGGCCAGTGCTTGTCTAAGTGTTGGTCCGAACTGAGCTGCCTGCGGGGCCACCTCGGGGCAACTTGAGGGTTGGTTTTACTCGTAGCTAGTCTCATCCGGTGTTGCCCTGAGAACGAGATATGTGCAGCTCCTATCGGGATTTGTCGGCGCATCGGGTGGCTTTGCTGGTCTTGTTTTACCATTGTCGAAATGTCTTGTAAACCGAGATTCCGAGTCTGATCGGGTCTTCCTGGGAGAAGGTCTATTCCTTCGTTGATCGCGAGAGCTTGTCATGGGCTAAGTTGGGACACCCTTGCAGGGTATAATCTTTCGAAAGCCGTGCCTGCGGCTATAGATAGATGGGAATTTGTTAATGTCCGGTTGTAGATAACTTGACACCAGATCCGAATTAAAACGCATCAACCGCGTGTGTAGCCGTGAGGGTCTCTTTTCGGCGGAGTCCGAGAAGTGAACACGGTTTCTAGGTTATGTTTGACGTAAGTAGGAGTTCAGGATCACTTCTTGATCATTACTAGTTGACGACTGTTCTGCTTGCTCTCTTCTCGCTCTTATTTGCGTATGTTAGCCACCATATCATGCTTAGTCGCTGTTGCAGCCTCACCACCTTACCCCTTCCTTTCCTTTAAGCTTTGCTAGTCTTGATACCCATGGTAATGGGATTGCTGAGTCCTCGTGGCTCACAGATTACTACAACAACAGTTGCAGGTACAGGTTTATGCGATGATCCTGACGCGAGAGCGATGCTTGCTTGCGTTGAGTTCTTCTTCTGCTTCTTCGATCAGGGGATAGGTTCCAGGTCGGCAGCCTGGGCTAGCAGGGTGGATGTCGTTTGAGTTTCTGTTTGTGTTCCATCCGTAGTCGGATGATGCTCTAATGTATTGTGATGTTGTATTCATGTGGCATTGTATGCCTTTTGTATGTATCCCCGTCTATTATGTAATGTTCATGTAATCCACCTTGCAAAAGCGTTTCAATATGCGGGTCTATCCTTGGTGGGACCTTCGAGTTCCTTTTGGATAGGGTCGCATATTGGGCATGACAAGTTGGTATCAGAGCCTCGACCGACCCTAGGAGCCCCCTTGATTGATCGTGTAGTTTGTCCGTTGTTGAGTCTAGAAGAAAACTATTTTTGGAGTCTAGTTATATCGGAGAGTAGGAATTTTTTTTATTCCTCAGCCCCTTCGTCGCTCTGGTGAGGAATCTTGACGTAGGTGTTTTGAATTACTCCTCTTCCCATTCAAATTTTTCTTTAGGATCACGCAGTTGGTTTTTCGTTCGTTGTCTCTCTTCTCTTTTCATCCGGTGCATTTCTCGTCAAGTTGACTCGAGCCTCTTCATCTTTGCCAAGTTCAACCCTCAGTTGTTTTCTTTCCCACCCGCCCACCCCTTCTTCTTCTCAAAGCCGGAGTTCGTAATCGAGTATCCATCCTACTCCTGCGAAGCCTTTGCTTTCTTTCCTCAATGATTTCAACCAGTGTTTTCTCTTCAAGATATTCGTCGATTTCCCCTTCCAAGTTGCCTTTGTTTTCCCGCCCTCCCACCCTTTTTCTTCCCGGAGTCTGACTCTCTCTCGACCATCTATCTCAGTCGTGTGGAGCCTTTTCAGTCTTTCATTAATCATTTCAATCGGTGAATTCTCGTCTCGTTCGTCATTCTTCATCCTTTTCTTTTTCCGGTGGACCCAATTCAAGTATTCGGGTTGATCATATTCTTTCCCTCAGCTCAAGTGTTCTCCTTGCTCGTTTGCCTCTTGCCAGTTTATCCTTCCGGAGTGTTCAAGTCATCTCAGAAGATTCGTCTGTGTTTGAATTAATTCGAGGTTGTCACCTCATTCGAATATTGCAATTGTTACGGTGCATCATCTATCTTTTCAACAATCTTTTCCAGTGGTGTTATCTCTTCAGTGGGCCCTAACCCACAAGTCTTTTTCCAGGATCTTACCTGACTCTTCTAATTCCCCAGAGTTATTCTCAATTCTTTTCAAGTTGTGACGTAAGAATGGATTCCATCAGTCAGATGCCTTTCCAAGATCGATTTCAAATCTTTTTCATTATTGGATCAACCTCTCTGCTTTTCATTCTCCCAGAGTATCTCAGTAATTTTAGTGGTGTTTCTCGTCGTCAGTTGAAGATCGAAGAAGAGTTTTCCCTCTCAATCTTGCTTGTTCTCTCGAAGTTTCGTGGTTCTAGCTTCATATCATCCTCTCGAATTATTTCAGTCTGTCAGATATTCTTTCTTACCCATCTGGAGCATGTCAGGAGTTGTTTCTCCAATTCTTTTCACCGGAGGCCATCATTCCAGTTTTTCATTCTCTAATTATCCCGGTGCTTCGTTCAAGTGTTCTTTAATGAGCTCATGATCTCTTTGTTCTTCTGCATCTAAATCCCCTCAAGTATCTTCATTCGTTATCCAATTCTTCCCCGTGAATTGTGCCTTTGCTACTTTCATTTTCAATTCTTACGGTGGCTCATTCAGATTCTTTTTCCTTTGGTTATCATATTAATCCATTCGTTGCTTTTCAATCCTACCGGTGGTTCATGAAGACTTTCTCAAGTTTTGTGCGATCCCTTCTCAATCCTTTTCAAGAAGAATAAGTAGTATGCAAAAATCCATTGCTAGTCATCAATTTAATTTGATGAAGGATAAGCATGCAATAAATCTTATTCTTATTTCATCCAAGTGAGTAATCCTTTCCTTCGGAGTTTGTTCTTCATGAATAAATTCTAGTTCCAAGTGTTTTCTTTTCCGGAGTTCAATTTTCCTCGACTATTTTGTCGGAACCTTCATCTAAATCATCGCAACGCTCATCTTATTCGTTCGTCCTTCATTCTATCTCATCATCTTTTCGTTACCGGAGATCTTCATGGTGGTTCTTCATGATTTAATATTTTCTTCAAGAGTTCATCAACATTCTTGTGGATGGAGTTCAAGTATCTTTCTCCTCCCGTCGTGAAGAGCAAGTAATTCTTCATTTTCTTTTGAAGTGGAGTTTTGAATTTCTTCGTTCTTCTCAGTTATCCAATCATTTCCGTTTGTGGCCGGTTATCACCTTATGATTTTGAGTTGTTACCTATAAGACCACAACAAGCTTATTCTTTTCGTTGTTGATTTTCTCAACAACTCCGTTCAACCCTTCCTTCTAAGTTATTTTCATTCCTTTCTTCCAATTCTTCCGGAGATTTTGTGTTGTTCCTCTCATCAAGTATCTTTCCATCCTCTCAAGCTCGTGTTCTATTCTTTCCTTGTTCAACCGGAGTGCTGCCTAAATTGTTTCAGTCTTATTCGTTTCTTATCTTGTTCTAACCAGAGTGGTTTCACAGTCTATCTGTTTCCGTGAGCTTTTGGATTCTCGCCATTCTCATCGTTCCTCTCTTCTTCTCGAGTGCTCTCGATTTTTGCTTCTTCTCTTTAGTTCTTGCTTCACCTCATCCTTTTCCCTTCCGTCTCGGTCCTAAGATCTCGGGACGAGATCTCTTGTTAGTGGAGGAGTGTTGTAATGCCCCGGATCCGATGCGCCAGGTGTCTGCCAGTTATTCACCGTCGTTGCCATGTCAATTGCTTGCGTGTTGCATTTTATCATGTCATCATGTGCATTTCATTTTGCATACGTGTTCGTCTCATGCATTCGAGCCTTTTCCCCGTTGTCTGTTTTGCAATCCGGCGCTCCTATGCTCTCTGGCGTCCCCCTCTTCTCTCTTTTCATGTGCGGGTGTTAAACTTTCTCGGAATGGCCCGAGTCTTGCCAAGCGGCCTTGGTATACCACCGATAGACCGCCTGTCAAGTTTCGTGCCATTTGGAGGTCGTTTGGTACTCCAACGGTTAACCGGGTAACCGTAAAGCCCCTTTCTCTTTGCAGCCCAACACCCCTTCCAAAGTGGCCCAAAACCCATCTAACTCCCCTTCATGCTCTCGGTCGTTCGATCACGATCGCGTGGCCGAAAACCGCTCCTCATTTGGACTCTCCTAGCTCCCAGAATCTATATATTAGCCCCTTCCCCGAAATTCCCGGTCCAAACCCTAGCTTTCGTCCTCCTCCCGCCGCCGGACATGTCCATTTCGAGCCGGACATGTCCGCGCCGCCGCTCCTCGCCCAACCAAATCGTGCCACGTGGCCTCCCGCCGCCGTCCACCGCGTCGGGCCCGCCCGGCCCGCAGCCGGCCCGCGCGGCCCGCGCGCCGCCGCCGCCGCCTCCCGCGCCGCCGCCCGCGCCGCGGCACGCCTCCGCCGCCATCACCAGGATCCTCCGCCGCCGTCCGGTCCCTGCGCGCCCTCCGGCGCGCCTCCGCCGCCCCCTCGTCGCAGTCACCGCGGGCTCCGCCCCGAGCGCCTCCCCGACTGTCGCCTCTGCGCCGCCCCGCTGTGGCCCGTCCCTTCGCGCCTCCCGGGAGCTCCTCGCCGGAGCTCCACCGTGGCCATGGGCGCCCGAGCCCCTCCGAGCCCCGCCGTGGCCAGATCCGGTCGGGCCGGACCGGATCCGGCCGGCCCCGAGCTCCTCCGTCCTTCCTCGCCCCTCTCCGGTCTCCTTCCTCCTCTCCGGCCAAGTCCGGCGACTCTCCGGCGAGATCCCGGTCGCGTTGACTTTTTCCCCGAGGTGCTAAATCTGCTAAGTCCCCGGTGTGTATAATTTTCATGCCATGTGCATCCTGTTGTATCTCTGCATCCATAGCTCCGTTTCATGCGTGTAATATGTCAAATTGTTCGTCTCAACGAGTACATTATTTCATTCCATTGCATCATATTCATTTGAGCTCATCTAGATGCCTGAATCATCGTTGTAAGAGTGCTTCATGATGTTTTCTGCTGTCTGTTATCAGAACGAGCTCATTTGTCATTTTTGCAGTGATTGATGTGTGCATCCTATGAGGTTGATGTCTACATGTGTTTTGATCTATGCTATGTCTTCTTTACATTGGTGTATGCCATGCATTTTTGTGATCAATGTGGTGACTAGCACAAGCATGCAAACTAGGCATCATGATGTTGCTGATTTTAGTCTCTGTTCTGCTGTTATTTTGATGGCATGTAAACATGATGCTACAGAGAGATCCATGCATATTTTGAGATACTTCACTAAGGGTGTTTTGAACATATGGTTATTGTCTATCCAGTCATGCCATTTGTTGTAATTGTGGAGTAGTCTAGCATGTCATTTTCGTGCTCTACTTTTGCTTCAAAATGTTTCCTGGCAGATTGTTTACTTGTTATTCAATTTGGCCAAGGTTGCTATAGATGATCCGTGCATGCTATGGACTTGTTCTTGACTTGGTTTGTTTCATAAACATGTCTTCTTAATGATGCTATGCTTATCTTGTCATGCAATTACTTGTGGTGAGTGGATCGAGCTTGTTAAGTAGTGTACATGATGTTGCTGTTTTGCTAGGCTGAATCTGTTATTTAGTGGTGCTATATAAACATGTTGCTACAAATCATTCTATGCATAATCTGGAGATGTTCTATAAACATGTTTTGTTCTACATGTCATCCTCTATCCATCCATGCCCCTGGTAGCATTTATAGCTTGCTGTAGCTTGTTCATATCTTGCTTCAAAGTTGCTTCATAATGTTGTTGTCAGCCTGTTTTCATTAAGTTCAGTTGTTACCATGTGTTTTGCTAGTGATCCATGCACCCTATGACCTTGCTCTTGCCATGATTAACTTCAAAAATATGTCTTATTACTGTTGGGTGCCTTCCCATGCCATGTATTGCTTTGTAGTGAGTTTCACAAGCTCATCTACATGCCTTCATAATTTTGTTTTTGTCATGTTTGAATCTGTATTATAACTTGCTATGTTTACGTGAGTGCCATCATATTTTCTGATCCTTTTTGGCTTATGGTCACTAAGGGACTTTTGATATATGCTTTGAGTAGAACCATGCCATATCTTGTTTTGCTATTATAAGTTCCTGTAACATGTTGTTTGATAGCTCTAAACATTGCATCATGATGTTATTTTCTGCAAAGTCTGAATTGTTATAACTTGCAATCTTTCCATGTGTGTTTGAGCATGTTCTAGTGATTTCTGGAGTTAGCTCAGTGTTCATGTTTTGTTATGCTTTACCTGTAAATCGTGCCCATGTCTTTTGTTTTCATGTTGAGATGTTGTAGCTTATTGTTTTGATGCTTGCAATATGCCTAGTTGCTGTTTTGGACAGCTTGTCCTTTAAACTTGTATAGTGTGTGTGTGTTGAACCGTTGCTCCGTTTTGAGTGTGCTCTATATGAAAGTTGCTTGATTTTGCATGTAGTTTCATATTATCATGTTGAATTCATGTTTTGAGGTGTTTGCTTGATGTTTGGGTGCATTGTGCATCAATGCCATGTTTAACTTGTTTTGCTCATATCTTCTAGGTCGTAGCTCCGAACTAAATGAATTTTATATGTAACTTGACTAGAATCTCGTGTAGATCATCTTGGTGCATCTTAACTTGATGCTTAACAACTTGAACATAAGGTTTATTCAGATCTGGACCAATTTCGAAATATGCATATGAGGACTTATCGGAATTGTTATATGTTGTTCCCGGCCTCATTTAAACTTGCCTTGATGTGTTGCTCTTGTTTGCATCATCTCTTGCCATGAGTAGCCTCATCTAGATTTGTGATGCATCATGCTCTGTTGTGCATCATGTCATGTTCATGTGTGGTGTGTTTACCATGTTGTGTGCTTCTTCTTGTTAGTTCCTGTTTCGTTGCGATCGTGAGGATTCGTTCGTCTACGCTTGGTTCGGCTTCATCCGTTCGTCTTCTTCATGGACTCGTTCTTCTTCCTTGCGGGATTTCAGGCAAGATGACCGCTACCCTAGATCTCACTACTATCATTGCTATGCTAGTTGTTTCGTTCTATCGCTATGCTGCGCTACCTATTACCTGTTTATCAAGCCATCCCAAATTGTCATGAACCTCTAACCTTTAACACCTTTCCTATGCAAACCGTTGTTTGGCTATGTTACCGCTTTTGGTCAGCCCCTCTTATAGCGTTGCTAGTTGCAGGTGAAGTTGAAGATTGCTCCATGGTGGACAGGATTTTGGTTGGGATATCACAATATCTCTTATATTATTAATGCATCTATATACTTGGTAAAGGGTGGAAGACTCGGCCTTTTGCCTAGTGTTTTGTTCCACTCTTGCCGCCCTAGTTTCCGTCATACCGGTGTTATGTTCCCGGATTTTGCGTTCCGTACGCGGTCAGGTGATTTATGGGACCCCCTTGACAGTTCACTTTGAATAAAACTCCTCCAGCAAGGCCCAACCTTGGTTTTACCATTTGCCTCACCACCACCTATCCTTTCCCTTGGGTCGGCCAACCCGAGGGTCATCTTTATTTTAGCCCCCCCCCCCGGGCCAGTGCTTGTCTAAGTGTTGGTCCGAACTGAGGTGCCTGCGGGGCCACCTCGGGGCAACTTGATGGTTGGTTTTACTCGTAGCTAGTCTCATTCGGTGTTGCCCTGAGAACGAGATATGTGCAGCTCCTATCGGGATTTGTCGGCACATCAGGTGGCTTTGCTGGTCTTATTTTACCATTGTCGAAATGTCTTGTAAACCGGGATTCCGAGTCTAATCGGGTCTTCCTGGGAGAAGGTCTATTCCTTCGTTGATCGCGAGAGCTTGTCATGGGCTAAGTTGGGACACCCCTGGAGGGTATAATCTTTCGAAAGCCGTGCCTGCGGTTATAGGAAGATGGGAATTTGTTAATGTCCGGTTGTAGATAACTTGACACCAGATCCGAATTAAAACGCATCAACCGCGTGTGTAGCCATGATGGTCTCTTTTCGGCGGAGTCCGGGAAGTGAACACGGTTTCTGGGTTATGTTTGACGTAAGTAGGAGTTCAGGATCACTTCTTGATCATTACTAGTTGACGACCATTCTGCTTGCTCTCTTCTCGCTCTTATTTGCGTATGTTAGCCACCATATCATGCTTAGTCGCTGTTGCAGCCTCACCACCTTACCCCTTCCTTTCCTTTGAGCTTTGCTAGTCTTGATACCCATGGTAATGGGATTGCTGAGTCCTCGTGGCTCACAGATTACTACAACAACAGTTGCAGGTACAGGTTTATGCGATGATCCTGATGCGAGAGCGATGCTTGCTTGCGTTGAGTTCTTCTTCTGCTTCTTCGATCAGGGGATAGGTTCCAGGTCGGCAGCCTGGGCTAGCAGGGTGGATGTCGTTTGAGTTTCTGTTTGTGTTCCATCCGTAGTCGGATGATGCTCTAATGTATTGTGATGTTGTATTCATGTGGCATTGTATGCCTCTTGTATGTATCCCCATCTATTATGTAATGTTGATGTAATCCACCTTGCAAAAGCGTTTCAATATGCGGGTCTATCCTTGGTGGGACCTTCGAGTTCCTTTTGAATAGGGCCGCATATTGGGCGTGACACAGCTTGCCTGACCTTCAGTTCTGCAGCCGGTTTGTCAGTGGCTGCCTTATTCGCCTCCACCTCTTTCTTGGCCTGGGCGAGGGCGCCTTTGAGGCTATCAACCTCGTATGTGCCCACTATGCTCATAGTTAAAGCATTATATGAGTTAACCTCTCAAAATTCATATCACTTCTGGCATAAAAGTAAATTTTTAACACCGTACGCATACCTTGCGTCTCGTCGAACCGCTTATTAATGCGGTCGAGCTCCTCATCTGCCACCTGAAGCTTCCGGTTGAGTTTGGAAACTTCTGCGGCATGGGCGGTTGCCTCCAACATGGAGGCCTGTTACAACAACATCACAATATGTTACTCTCCCTAATACTATGTGGATCCTCTGTCCGGTTTCCTTTAAACTGGACAGAGCCTCCGAGGCTACTGTCTGTATACAGGTTTATTCTTTTCTATGAAAAGTTTTCAGAACATTATGTCGCATACCTCAAAGTTAGTAGGCTGCAGAAGGCTTCGTTCAGTCCATTCTTAGCAGGCTGAACCTTCTTCATCACCACACCCATCAGGGTGCGGTGCTCCTCCATGATGGAAGCACCCTCCAGTGCTTCCTCCAGAGCGTTGGCCGCCTCCAGATTAATGGAGGCTGCCGATGGAGCTATTGCTCCTCCCCCCCCCCTCTTTCAAAGGGGGCTGTTTATCTGATCCGGAGCCATGATGGTCTCCAGAATGGTGTTCGGCTAGGGCCTGATATTGTTGGGGATCCTCACCGTCACTTGTCATAGGGGCCGCCTCCCCTAGGTCTTCGGCCACCGAGGTATTAACCTCGGGCGCTCTCTCTACGGCTCCGTTCATCCCTTCTTGGCCAGGAGAGGTCCTTTGGGACGACACTTCAGTGCCTTCCATGGCGATAGGTGAGGGGGCTCACGGCGGCGTGTCACTCTCTACCATTTCGGGCGGCAGAGAATTACATCCGATGATGGAGTATGCGGGAGCACGTGGGGAGGGCTGAAAGATAAATAACAAAATAACTTACACAATGGAAGCATGTAGACCAAAAATAAAAGTAAGTTTATGAATACTTACAATTCGGCCAGGGGCTTCACCCTGGGAGGTTTCTTGGGGACTAGTTCGGACTCTAAGTCTGAACTGTCTGGGAGGGTCAGCTTCCCTTCTTGGGCTCCTCCCACTCTGGGTCTTCGGAGGCCTCCCACTTCTTCTTCCTCCTCTTATGGGGGGAGTCGCTTTCCACCTCCTCCTCCTCTTCTTCCTCATCTCCCTCGTCGGAGGAGAGGGCTTCGGTCTCTCCGGGCACTATTTCTGAAGGACCTTTGTGGCGGGGCCCGCCCTTAGCCTCCTTGCCTTTCTTCTTCTTGATCTTCTTCTTCGGCACCTGATAGGGCGCCGGGACCAACATCTCCGTTAGCTGGGGTGTGGCCGGGTTCTCGAGCAGCGGTGCCAGATAGTTGATCCGCCCTGCCTTTGTCGTCCATCCCGGTACAGAAAGCAGGCAATCTAACCTTTATTATGTCTGAAATATTGACCGGATAGGTCTTCGGAAAGATTATGCTTACCGGCATGGCCGGGTTCTCAATGTCGAGCCTGATGTCTTCAATCTTCTTCGGCCACTTTTTCTGAGCCTTGAAGAGCTACTTTGATATATCTTCGTGCATGGTGCCGAAGAAGTGCTTCAGGGTCCGTGGCTCCTCCGGATTGAACTCCCACATGGGGGAGGCCCGGAGTTGGCAGGGAAGGGTGTGGCAGAAAAGCATCACTTGAATCATGTTTGTGAGACCGGTGTTTGCACCCAACATGTTGGAGATGCGTTTCTGTAGCATCTGCACCTCCGGTTTGGACTCCCAATCAAGGCCCTTGGCGGTCCATGAGGTGAGTCTCATGAGGGGTCCGGATCTGAAGTTAGGCGTGGCCGCCTAGTTGGCGTCGTGGGGTTTGGTGATGTAGAACCACTCCTGCTGCCATACTTTGACTGTCTCTACGAATGCCCCTTTGGGCCAGACGGTGTTGGGGCGCTTGCTTACCATAGCCCCGCCCGCATGCTGTTCGTCGACCACCTTCGACTTCATATTGAAGACCTTAAGCCACGGGTCGAAGTGTGGGGGATGCGAAGAAGAGCCTCACACACGATGCTGAAAGCCTATATGTGGAGGAAGGAATTTGGGGCTAGATCATGGAAATCTAGCCCGTAGAATAACATAAGGTCTCGGACAAAGGGGTGGAGGGGAAATCCTAGCCCCCGAAAGAAATGGGGGATGAAAACGACCCTCTCGCCAGGCTCTGGAGTAGGAATAACCTGATCTTTGTCAGGGATCCTATGCACGATATCCGCGGACAGATAGCCCGTGCTCCGGAGATCCTTGACGTCCTTCTCAGTGATGGTGGAGGCTTCCCACTTGCCCTTGGAGCCAAACCTGGCCATTGCTAAGAAGGGTGGCGGCGGTGGAGGAGGTTGGAGTTGTGGGCGCTGGAGTTTGGAGATTGGGAGACAGAAGCTAGAGGAAGGCATGAAGAAAAAGGAGGGATCTTTATCCTTTTATAGACGGTGAAAATACCAAATGTCCCCCTCTCAAGCCATAAACCTCGCTTGTTCCCAACGAGATTGTGTGTAAGGTGCGGTTGGATTACCCAAACCGTATTGATGAGAATCCCATAATGGGCGGGCATGATCTCTTTTTTGACGAGACGTGCCAATGGAGGCTAGACCTCGAAACGTGAAATGGGAGGCGTGGAAATGGTTCGAAATGTTAAAGAGTCAAGTGTGACGCTTCACCGAAAAAGTTGTCAGTAATAGACATTGTTCCTATTTTGACGTCTTGCCTTCGTGGTTAAGGTTTGTATTGATTATGCAGAGTCGGACACAATTCCTTTATGTAGGAGGCTAACTTAAAGTATTCAGGAGAAGGAAGCCGCCTTGCAATGTCGAAGATAATCCACCTGTCGAACACATCGTCATCAAAGACTGGTTCAGGGACTACTGAGGGAGTCCTGGATTAGGGGGTCCTCGGGTGTCTGGTCTATTCGATATGGGCCGGACTGATGAGTCGTGAAGATAAAGCAGAAGGCTATCTCATGTGTTCGGGTAGGACTCCTATGTGTGTAGAACGACAAGTTTGGTGTCCGGGTGTAATGTTTCCTTCCTCTACAAGCCGACTCTATACAATCCTAGGCCCCTCCGGTGTGTATATAAACCAGAGGGTTTAGTCCGTAGAGGCGATTAGAAGAATCATAAGCTAGACTGCTAGGGTTTAGCCATTACGATCTTGAGGTAGATCAACTCGTGTAACCCTTATCTACATCGAATATAATCAAGCAGGACATAGGGTTTTACCCCCTTTAAGAGGGCCTGAACCTGGGTAAACATCGAGTCCCTATTGTCCCTTTTACCATCGATCCTCAGACACACAACTTGGGACCCCCTACCCGAGATCTGCCGGTTTTGACACCGACACTCGCCAAGCGTGAGGAGATGATCACGACCCACGAGGCAGACGTTGGGATCCGGGAGCTAGAGCTTGCGAGGACCATGTTAGAGCAGGAGACTAAGCACAAGCGCCTGGCAACGGTGGACCGCAATGTTGCGGCTGCCCAAGCCTCCTACGACGCCCCCATGGCCAAAGCCAACGCTCATCTTGAGGAGAGGAGAGGAAGTTCAAGGCTGGCATCAAGGCGAAGTCCAAGAACGAGCCCGTGACGCTTGTCAAGGACCATAGCCAAAAGTTGAAGCTTCGGCAGGACCGCTTCAACAAGAAGCAGCATGAGCTCCAGGCCGAGAACTCCCGCCTCAAGAAGTAGCTGGATAAGGCGGAGGCCGCGTGGCAGTAGGCGCTGGCGGCGAAGGCAGACACTAAGGGGGAGCTGGCATCCGTCGGGATGCAGGTGGGCGGAGTCTCCAAGGTCATCGAGAAGGCCCGGGATGATGCGGTGTGGGCGCTAGGGTGGCAGCATGAGCGCAACAAGATGTTCCTCACCCTTGCATAGTGTACACGTGCTGCCATCTCCCGTTTCACAAATGAGAAGACCGCAGATCCCCTCGACGACAATGATGCCAGCTATCTGGACTTCTTCACCAAGCTCGTGGAGAAGATGGAGGAGGGGGCCGCGAGGGTGGACGACACCATCGAGGAGTGTCGCGAGCTCCTGAGCCACGCAACGACGGGCCTCTTCAGCAACCTCTTCACAAGCAACGCCAGCTTTGATTTTGACAAGATGGAGCTTCGTGACAGACTCGAGAAGGAGGTGCGGGACCATGTGGCACCCTACGTCCAATGGTTCGCGCATGTCAAGGAGGGCATCAACGAGGACATCGACGTTGTTGGCGATGGCGAGGGTAATGGCGAAGCACTAATACGTCCATTTTGCATCATGATTTTATATTGATATTTATTGCATTATGGGTTGTTATTACACATTATGGTACAATACTTATGCCTATTCTCTCTTATTTTACAAGGTTTACATGAAGAGGGAGAATGCCTGCAGCTGGAATTCTGGACCGAAAAGGAGCAAATTTAAGAGACCTATTCTGCACAACTCCAAAAGTCCTAAAAATTTACGGAGAATAATTTTAAAATATATAAAAAATATTGGGCGAAGAAAAACTAGAGGGGGACCTACCAGGTGACCACAAGCCTGGGGTCGTGCCTTAACCCCAGGGCATGCCCCTAGATCTTGTGGGCCCCCTGGCAGGTCTCTGGTGCCCATCTTCTGCTATATGGTGGCTTTTGACCTGGAAAAAATCATGAGAAAGCTTTCGAGATGAAGCGTCGTCGTCTCGAGGTGGAACCTGGGTAGAAGAAATCTAGGGCTCCGGTGGAGCTGTTCTGCCGGGGAAATTTCCCTCCGGGAGGGGGAAATCGAAGCCATCGTCATCACCAATTAAGAACCCACAGACAACACCCGTCCTATGACATGTCAGGCAAGCAGGCGTGGAGCTGGCGAGATAGCCCGGCAAGCCTTGTTGAGCAACCAACGACGTGACACTAAGCGGCGCATTAAATTTGCACTGTCATCCTGCAGAGTTAGGTATGATAGGACTATTTGCTATCTTATCAATGTCTAATGACTACTTTGCCACTGTGGTGACCCCTTAGCCTATAAAAGGAGGCCCATGGCAACAGTTTGAGAGGTTGGAAAGTTAGATCACCCACATCCCCGTACGCGCGTAGTCGTTGCCGCCCTGAGGCAACCCTTGCCGGGAAAGTGTACTGCGCACCAACACCACATTTCCACCATCAATCCACCAAAGCAGGAGTAGGGTTTTATGCCCCTGGTGGCCCAAACCTGGGTAAAACTGCCTGTGTGATCTCTGTCACGCTGCCCCATGTTGGTCTGATCTTTGTGCAACACGACTCCCCCACTGCCGAACCAGCAAGGGGATGTCCTGGTCCCATAGGTGGCCGTGGTTTCCCGCGACATCTTTGGCGTGCCAGGTAGGGGGAGCGCTTGTGTGAACCTGAAGACGTAAGCAGTGCATCACCTTTGTTGCCACCTACATCTTCGGCGACACCGTCGACTGTGGCACCCGCAAGGACGCAGGAGCGAAGTGGAGCCATCCCCGCACCACATTGATGGTTCTCGCGCCTCGCCAAAGCCATGGCCACGACGAAGATCTCCGCTGGTAACAAGAGACCCGTCCCAGCGGCCCGCATGGTATACCCACCATTCGGCGCCGCTCGAAGAAAGGGCACGGAACATGCGGAAGCGAGCTTCCTCCTCCCGTCCCTTCCCTTCATCAGCAGCAGAATCGCTTTAGCCCCGGCAACGTCGATGATTACCGTGTGACGCTCGGTCTAGAATTTACCCTACCTAGGGTAATCCTGAGCGAAACGCTGGTATGAGTCCATCGATAGACGCCCCGGCAAGTGTATTTCAGTGAGGCTGCCTGCATCGGCATGATCCATGCACCAGCAGCTGCTGGACTGACCCGAAAGGAGAAGAGAAAGAGGGAGGAGGACCAGATAAGCTCGGCACTATGCCCGGATGCCCGGCAACCGCGTGAAATGCATATCGGTCCCTGTAGGGAATGAAGAAACCACTTGATTGGCTCTTGCTCTGCCGGGTGCCGCGAACGCGCTTGGCATGCGCGACCCGGCAGGGGAGGAAAGAAGCTCGGAACAAAACCTAAGTCCACGTTATCATTTCTTGATTGATACATAGAATTATTTGCAGTCGTTTATCAGTTAACTCTAGTGAGCGTTCGTACTGTGAAAATCCTCATGTGATGGAGCCTTGGCTAGCTTCTTTGGTTGCTCCATTGTCCTGTCTAGAGCCATGCTCGCAGGACAAGAAGCTGCACCGAGAACTACCTGGGAAAAACCTACTGGGACGCATCCACGCCAAGATGACTATTAAGGGCCGGACCCTTACGACAATCGCGGCAATATGATACCCGCAGGCATCCAAAGCATACAGAGGAGTAGATCATACAAACACAAACGTACAAAGCTTGAAGGGATAAACGCGCATTTAAGATTCGGCTAAGAATATCAGTTTCGCACAAATATCAGAGATAGGATGACTAAACGCAAAATATAGGACATGTTTCATTACAGGGTGGCAACGGCCCGATACTTGGTTTGGCAACCAGATGGAGCGATTCAAACTTGGAGGACCCCGTCGGCCCGTGATGTTGTTTTCTCCTTGGCGGCTGCGACATCAGCACCCGCTGGCGGTTTCTTGAATTCATCGTCGAGGTCGAGGTCTGGGTGATGGCAGACAATATTGCTCAAGACCATGAAGAGGGCGTTGCGGGCCAGCTTCTGGGACTCGATCGCTAAATGTTGGGCCCTCCCTGCTTCGTGCGCCCCCAGCTTCTCGATCAACTCATTAAAGAAGACTCCCAACTTGGCACTTGGGACCTCGTGCTAGCTAAGCGAGAAAACTGGGTCATCCATGCCCATCTCCGTAGCCTGAGCACCAAGACGCTCAGCTATGTCAATCAGGCTCTTGATCCAGAGTTTGCTCAGGTTGACCTGGTTCTTCAGCTTATCCTCAGCATCCTACCAGAGACGCTTGGTATTGTCTAAGTCATTGGACAACAACTGTTGGTGGGACTCAAGTAACTCTACGAGCGCTCCAATGTGCCAATCCTCGCTGTCAGATCCGAGACATCATTGTTGGCTGCCTCGAGGCTCTGAGTCTTGGAAGAGAGCTGCGTTCGCACCTCGGCCAGGAGGATCTCCGCCTTCCGTGCTTCCTCCTTGAGAGCTTCCAACTCATTGGCGCTCTTGGCGAGATCTTCCACCAGCTTGGACACTTGCTGGTCAAGTTCAGTATTGGCGGCAGACGCGGCAGCCAAGTCGTCAGTAAGCTTTTCTAGCTGGGTGACAGAGTCAGCGGCGGCGGCTCCCAAAGCCGCTTCATGCTTATCCTCTAGATCCTTGGTGCGCTGGCAGACGAAAGCCTCCAATTCATCATCCTTGGCGTGAAGGGTGGCTTCAAGCTTCTCCTCCCGGAGAGAAATCTCTCGCTCTCTGGCGTCCAGGAATGCCTTGCGATCCGCCAGGCGCGCCTCGCGGGCCATGACATCCTCTCGTGTCACCTGGAGCGTCTCCTGCTGCCTCAAGAGCACCTTAAATTGATTTTTGTGCCACTCGCGCAACTCAAAGCCCTTGTCCTTCAGCTTCTGGCTCATCTTGTCGACAGATTCGCGTCGTTCCTTGAGCGCCAACACTTTTGGTTGTGCTGGGCCTGCATCTCCTTTATGCTCGCTGCCATGGATTCCATGAAGGACAAGTCCATGGCGACGGTGACCGAGTCATCGGCCTCCCTAGCTTCCTGATAAAGCAGGGCCATGATACGTTGAAGATCCTCGACAAGCTCGGCGTCCATCGTCAGGGGCAGGTCGGGGGCTCCAGCTCCGGGCGGCGACAGCACCATGGCCAGCATGCTCGAGGAGGATGGCGGGATCTCGATGACGGACCCGGCGGTATACCGTCGATCATCCGAGAACCAAGCAATCACACGAGGCACGACACTGAGATTTGTTAACGAGGTTCATCGATATGGCTACATCCCTGGGGCCTGACTATGAGCGCTCCTCCTCATGACACCGCTACAATACCGCACCCGGTCGCCCTGGACGCCAGCACACGTCGTCGGCTTCCCGTGCGTTCCGGTGCTATAATGTTGGCATAGGTTACATCGTGTGTCTAGCCCCGCTATATATGAGAGGCCTAGGATACAAGTATCCTACTAGGACACGACTCCATATCCTATAAACACGATACAACTACAAGTCCAAATGTAACCTACCTTGTACACTATATTCGACACAACTCTAACGAACTCCACCTTGGCGAATATTCTCCACCACCTTGAGTTCATCTATGCGTCAAACTTCCATGTAGATTGGATTTGAGCTTATCTCATAAGCACCGCTGATACTCCAAGACTCCATGGGACTCCACCTGCAACTTGTAGTCCCTTCTTTTCTTGACAACCGTCAACACTCGAGCGAAATTAAGTTTCACATTACTCTAGTTTGAGCTCCCAACTTTCAGAGTATCAGTCCAACGCTATCACACACCGATCATTGACCTGCCTGAAAGTGAACAACTCACATATTGGGTGCCACACATAAGAGTTACAACTCAACATCACCGCTCCTTTCTTGACTGTCTGTCTGAAACCTGAAAGAATTTCACCATTGCTTGTAGTCACCCCGAGTCAAATTCGCAGTTGTCTCACCACATGTATGACCACCAGAGCCCTGGCCCATCACCATGTCCTGTGCATACCGCACGCCTCGCCACGCGTCGAGCCTCCGATGTCCCGGTCGAGTCTCAAGGATCGCGAAACCACAGCACTCAACCCCCACTGCAGAGTACCACCGATCATCACCGACCGATAACGAGTTTCACGCTTCCATCAGATCACTGGGCTCCAGTCCAAATTGCGTGTCACTCGCTTTTCTCGCTGAATAGGCTTCGACTCTCTGTCGACTTACACCGTAGCCCCTCAATCCAGCTCCACCTTCAACATGACTCCATGGTGGTTGTACTTGTCACCCCGCGCCCCGTTGACTCCAAGCTCCGTGTGTACATCACCTTGAGTCAACCCCGCTCCATAGTCTTGTCGAAGCCACACAAGCCCTTGGGCCTGCGCCACGTGTTTCCACGCCTCAGAAGTCGGTTACCATCAGCATCACGCTCCTATGTCGTCATCGCCGATCCCACCACTGTCTTCTGTACCAACCGACTCGCGTCGATCCATCAGACTGTCTAGTCCGATCCAGCCGAACTTGTCCGGCCGCAACTATGTTTTACCCTGCATCGTGTTTCCAACACATACCATGCATTACTCGACGCCTTGTTAAACATGATCCTCATGACACGCTTGTCCGCGCACCTCCATGGCCTGTCCACGTGTTTCAAGCCTTTTTAGCAAATCGACCTAGAAAAACCTCCATACAACCTGCACATTTTTTCTTGTGTCTATTTGTTGTTGTAGCTTCTTCGTGCACCTTGGCAGGAAAAAAAATTACAAAACTGTCCACGTACACACACATGGCCTTGGCACTTTTTGTCTCAAACAAATCTCGTTCCTTCTGCACCCCTTTGACTCAGCACAACGCAACAAACAGTCGGCCACGTCTCAGCCTGCCCAGCTCCTTGCACACGCGCACGAAGCAATGCCTGCTCAACCGTCCAGCACCTGGGCCTAGCCCAAGCCACTGCTCCACCTGGATGGACGAGCCTCTAGCGCACTCAAGCCGCCGCCTCCCACGCGTCTTGCGCTGAGCCGTTTGTGCACCCTGCGTGCGCCACGCGATTCGAGCACTGCTGGTGTAACTCGTCGAGATCGATCGGGATCGCTGCCATGAAGATTACAAAGCGACGGTGTCTGCTTCTGAACCGCAACTCGCCGACGATACTGTCCCGTATTACGATCGCTTCTGCAGATTTCTGTCGACGTTCTCTTCATCTTCCTTTCAATCAACAATCCACGGCCTCCGAAGAACCTAGCTCGTGATACCACTTATTAGAATAAATCCGAGGCATACCGTCGATCATTCGAGGACAAAGCAATCACACGAGGCACGACACCGAGATTTGTTAACGAGGTTCATCGATATGGCTACATCCCTGGGGCCTGACTATGGGCGCTCCTCCCCATGACACCGCTACAATACCACACCCGGTCGCCCTGGAGGCCGGCACACGCCGCCGGCTTCCCCTGCGTTCCGGTGTTATTATGTTGGCATATGTTACATCGTGTGTCTAGCCCCGCTATATATGAGAGACCTAGGATACAAGTGTCCTGCTAGGACACGACTCCATATCCTATAAACACGATACAACTACAAGTCCAACTGTAACCTATCTTGTACACTATATTCGACACAACTCTAACATACCTAAAGATTGTTCCAAATTACTTTATTAGATTTGTCTATACTGATGTATCAGTCAAATACTAAAATGTGTCTAAATACATTCGTATTTAGATAAATCTAAGATAAATAATTCGAAACGGAGGAAGCGGTTTATTTGACAACGAGATATGGCCTTGCTAAACGCAACATCCAAAGACAATGCAGCCGCCTCCTCCTCCTCCGCTACCAAAAAAGTTAGGTTTTGTGCCTCTCGCCGGCTCCGCTGCAGGTTTGCCTCGTCTCCGGTGGCCCTAGGGCCATGGAGGCGAGGTGGATCCTGACAAGGGCCGGCGAGAGGGTTCCGTTGTTAGTAGTTCCTTTCAGATTTATTAGGATTTGTGTCCTGCTCAGGAAGACGAGACGGCGGCGGCTCCCTGAAGATGGAATAAAGGTCTCTTCGTCTAGCCCTCGTTCCGATGGTGCGTTTTAGCATCGTTGGTGGGCGTGTGGAGGTGTGTCTCCGGCGGATCTATCCTTGGTGGATTTGATTGTTTTTCGTCTATGTTCGTGTGTCTTCGGATTGGATCTTTCGATCTACGTTATCCTTCATTGGCGACGGTTGCTGTTCTGGTGGGCTGGTCCTATGGGACCTTAGCACGACGACTTCCCGACTGTCTACTACAACAAGTTGTGCCCGACTCCGGCGAGGAAGGGGCGATGACAGCGGCGCGCCTTCGGCTCGCTTCAGTGCTTGTAGTTGTCGCTAGGTGGTCTATGGACCGGGATGTAATTTTTATTATTTCTGGTGTTCGTTGTACTGTCATGATTGAAGATGAATAGATCGGAAGTTTTTCACGAAAAAAGAGATATGGCCTTGTTGTACATTGTACATTAGTAACGTGTGAAGGGTCGAAATGAAGGAACATCCCGACTGAAGGGTCGAAATGAAAGAACATCCCGAGGGCCTTTTTAGTACACCAGCACACCGGGCGTTTTCGCTCCGGTGTCCGCCGTCGTATCACCAGTCCACTGTCCCCGGCGACGTGGATTGATCGCCCTACATCAATCGAGACCAAAAAAAATTTCTGTTTACCTCCCTCAACATCCCCGGCCGATCTACCGCCTGGAGGTACGCCGGAGCTCTACCCTGTCCCTCCTCGGCATTAGGTGTTAGCTTTTCTTACCAGAATTGGACTCACAAGCCTGCCACGGTCTACGAGTCGCCTCCAATTCAACTGCTGTAACCCTAGCTCCGTCCCTGTCCTCAAAACCTAGGTCGCCCTAAACCGTGGCGCCCGCCGCCGCCCCCCCCATCCTGCGCTGGCGTTGGTCTTCCGAAGCGGCGGAGGCTCAGGAGGGCCCTCGATCTAGGTCAGACCTCACCGACCGGCATGCCGTGCTCACTACTCGCATATCCTACTACCAACATCAGTTCATTTTCCATTTCGTTTTTTTTTAGGGATCCCAACCCCTCCATAGCGCCCGATCGAGTTCGAGTCCAGCCCTTCTTATAGAGAAGGGCATCCTTATCTGTACTATGATATGCAATGATTGCTTGGCTAATGGGGGGCCATTAGTTGATCTGATGATGGCTACCTGTGGTTTATTTACTCTATTTTATTTGGGAGAGGGGACTGAGCTGGGGCCTGATGGTTTGGTTGATGGACCATCGCCATCACCATCACATGGCAACTTGGTCTTGTGGCCGTTGGAGTTGGACGACGTAGATTAACCCGGTTGAACGGTCAGTCGACACGTGGTGGCGGTCTCCACCGCTCTTTTTGCGATTTATAAGGTTTTATTTATTCGGGCTGTGCATAGCGAACATTTTGTATTTAATTGTATGGCATGTCTTCACTGTTTTATTTAATGTTTTTAAGTGATGTTTTATCATATTTCGCGTGCTGATTAGTATCTTCACCGTGACGTGAATGTTTTCTAGGTGTTATTAAGTCTCTGACATCTATCATTTCTAGTATTATTGACATCTTCGGTGAGCTTTCGTAGAAAATTTAGTACTAAATTTAGTAAGTACTCCCTCCGTTCTAAAATACTTGTCATGGTTTTAGTTCAACGACAAGTATTTTGAGTGAGTACTTTTTTTTTCAAGTGCATGGTTCTGTTTATGTTGATTTATCCTGTAGATTTTCAGAGATCTGGAACTTCCATTTGTTTCCTAGTTGAGCCAAAAGAAGATTTTAATGCAATAAGCAAAAATTGAAGGGAGCAATCAGACCCTCGCCACAGCCAGAGATCGAACCTGGTTGCGCAGCATACTCCTCTCTTTGCCCACCACCACCACCACTGCGGGTTACCTTAATAGATTGAAATTTATAACAAAGACACTATTCGAAACATTATTTCAGTACTTCGGTTGCAAATGTTCCCATATTATATAGATGCTCGATATATCCATAAAACCTTTCCTTTTTAGTTTTAGCTAACAAACACGCTTTTGTTCCATGCGCTTACTTTATTTCTTTAAAAGGATATGTTCCTAACTTCTCTCTCTTTTTCCCTTGGGATATGCGCTTGTATAGGTTGATATAAATAGCAAGAGGGCATCACATTGTACCAGAAAGTGCCAAAGAAATACAGATTGCAACACAAGCGATGGGATGTAATAGTCGAGAAAATAAGACTGCGCCGGAGCAAGAACTAACTACTTTACCTGGTAAAAAGAAGTGCTTTGCTTGTAAAGAGACATCACACAATTTGGGTCAATGCAGGATAAAAGACAAACTGGGTACTGCGGCCCGGCTATTTGGACATTATACAAGGTTTCCATTCTACATGATTCAGCCTTCAAAGGAAGTTGTTGAAAATGAAAAATTCTACCATCACTGCCTGCTGATCACATCTAATACCTGTAACTTGGACCCGGCAGTGGTGAAAATTGAACTAAACAAGTTCTGGAAGCTGACTGATGGCTGGTATATAAAGAGAGAAGGTAGACAGAATTTCGTGGCATCCTTCAACTCAGAGGAGGACCTACTAAGCTGTTTAAATCCTCCCAATGTAGAAACATTTCTGGATGAAAAGGAGGTGAATTTTACTGTAGCAAGGTGGGATGAAGGTGATGGGGAGAAACTTGACTTGATCAGAGAGTGGCTTTTGGTCTATGGGGTCCCAGGTGCATATAGAAACTGGAAGGAGCTATATCAAGTTGCATCTGCAGTTGGAGTTTTGCTTGAGGTGGATGAGGAAAGTTTGGAAAGCGGAGATAAGGAGCCTATTAGGTTGAGGATAGCGTTGGGAAGTCTTGTTGGTGCTCCTTTCTCTTACCACTTTGCGTTTGGATGGTCATCTAGACTAGTCAAGTTCATGATTGAAGACAAAGCAAGAAGGATAGAAGGGCAATGGAAGGAAGTAGAAGAACGGAAGGTCTGCGTCATGAAGGAATATGCAGATATAAGAGAAGGTATTGAGGTACCTCCAGAAACACTGGATAAAGGAATGGATTTAGAGGGCACTGGAATAGATTTCGCGGGCAATTATTCTTTGGATTTTGGAAGTTGCTCACGCAAGGAATGTAAAGAAGAACTGAAAACCACAGAACGAAATGGTAACATCATGAAGGAATATGCAGATATAAGAGAACAAGGTATTGAGGTACCTGCAGAAACACTGAATGAAGGAATGGATTTAGAGGGCACTGGAGTAGATTTCACAGGCAATTATTCTTTGGATTTCAGAAGTTGCTCAGGCAAGGAATGTAAAGAAGAACTGAAAACCACAGAAGGGAATGGTAGCGTCATGATGGAATATGCAGATATAAGAGAAGAAGGTATTGAGGTACCTGCAGAAACACTGAATGAAGGAATGGATTTAGAGGGTACTGGAGTAGATTTCACAGGCAATTATTCTTTGGATTTCAGAAGTTGCTCAGGCAAGGAATGTAAAGAAGAACTGAAAACCACAGAAGGGAATGGTAGCATCATGATGGAATATGCAGCTATAAGAGAAGAAGGTATTGAGGTACGTCCAGAAACACTGAATGAAGGAATGGATTTAGAGGGCATTGGAGTAGATTTCGCAGGCAATTATTCTTTGGATTTGGGAAGTTGCCCAGGCAAGGAATGTAAAGAAGAACTGAAAACCACAGAAGGGAATGGTAGTGTCATGAAGGAATATGCAGATATAAGAGAAGAAGGTATTGAGGTACCTCTAGAAACACTCAATAAAGGAATGGATTTAGAGGGCACTGGAGTAGATTTCGCAGGCAATTATTCTTTGGATTTAGGAAGTTGCTTAGGCAAGGAATGTAAAGAAGAACCGAAGACCACAGAAACAGTTACATTGCTGGAAGTGGCAAAGTTCATTCCAGAGTTAAGAGCTGATGAAGAGATCAAGGAAAACAGCGGAAGTGCTATAGCAGCCACCACAACAAACTCGAAGAAAGCAGCAGAAGGGGGGCAATCCCCAAGTGAAAGCTCGGCAAGAGGTGATCATATGTCGGGTTTGGAAGATTGTTCTGACAAGAAACATCAAAAGAAACTGATGACCTGCGACATGGCTACAATTCTGCAAGTGTCGAAGTTCACTGAAGAGTTTAAAACTGATGGAGAGATCAAAGAAAACAATGCAAGTGCTATAGGGGGCACCAGAACGAACTCCGAGGGAGCTACAGTAGACATTCCAAAAGCTACAGAAGACATGGCTACATTGCTGCAAGCATCGAAGTTCACTGAAGAGTTAAGAACTGATAGAGAGATCAAAGAAAACAATGCAAGTGCTATACTGGGCACCAGAATGAACTCTGAGAGAGCTACAGAAGACATTCCAAAAGCTACAGAAGACATGGCTACATTGCTGCAAGTGTCGAAGTTCACTGAAGAGTTAAGAACTAATGGAGAGATCAAAGAAAACAATGCAAGTGCTATAGTGGATACCAGAACGAACTCGGGGAGAGCTACAGAAGACGTTCCAAAAGCTGAAGGTGGGCAATCCATAAGTGGAAGTTCAACTTCAACAAGCTTGATTGAAGAGGTCTTCAGAGGTCAGTGAAAACTGCACATTTGTGAACTTTGCTGTGCTATATTTATCAAATATGTTATGATAAACTCCTTTCCAAATCAAATTTAAAGCAAAATACTTACAAGAGCATGGGCTAAAATTGTTTTCGTAAATGGAAATAAACGAATTCTCAGTTCTTGAAAAAGATAATTAAAAATATGATGTATGTTGTGAATTTTCTTGGCACAATAACAATTGGTTGACACTTTGTTTGCTGACATCATTTCTGATCTGCCCATGAAGGTCACAAGCCATCTATAAAAAATGTGTACACAAGAAGAGATCGGAAGCAAAAAAAATCGGCAGAAGGTTCCACTTTGTGTGCTAACATCAGTTCTGACAGTGCCCATGAAGGTTTACAGAAGCCACCTATAAAAAATATGTATGAGGGAAGTGATCCCAAGCAAAAAGGATCCACAGTGGGGCAACTTGCTTCAAAGGAACTGAACAGAGGAATGAACCCAGGGAGCAGCAGTCACGCCACAAGGATTGCAACCTCAACATGCAATATGATGGACTCAGAAAGTTTATTGGAAAAGGAACACGAGAAAGAAATGAAAATGGCAGAAACAGCAGCAAAGACTGTGGGAGCTGAAGGAGCACAATCTATCAAGGGAAGTTCAGTATGCATGCTTAGAGTAACTCAGACAAAAGGTGAGTCAACATCCTATGTGCATAAAATTGTTACATTTGTATACCTTCAAACCTTTTCTTAACCAAGTCTTTTATCACAGGTTAGAAGGAAAACACCCAATTGGCATTTGACCACCAGTCTATAGAGAAAATGAAAAGCAAACTGATTTTCAATTTTTGAGTGGCACAATTGGGAATATAAGAAAAGGGGTGTACACCAAAACATGGACTGTAGAGAGTGTGCAAGATGACAGCCTTACCAATTGTGGTGGGGCATGCATTTACATGAACATAAGGTAAACATCTTACACTACTGCTTTACAAAAAAGCTCACATAGGATAAGAGTATGAACTTGAACAAAAGAAGGTTAAAACAGATGAAATACAAAAACTACTAGGGAGATGTGAGATGAGTTATGTGGAACACAGTAACTGCTCTACTAATTTGTGGAGGGAACATTACCCTGATGGACAAAATACCCGTTTAGAAACTAGAAGAGTTTGATTATTGAATACTTCGTTTTATTGTCTTCAACCATTTTATATACTCCCTCTGTAAAGAAATATAAGAGCGTTTAAATCACTACTTTAGTGATCTAAACACTCTTATATTTCTTTACGGAGCGAGTACTACTTAACTTCTGATCCAGTGCATTGATGCTTTTCGAAAACATTGGTTTTGGTATGGTTGTGTGTAAAAAGTAAAATAGGAGCTTAGTTTCCAAACCCTTTTGCTGTAAAAGTTCGGCAATGTTTCTGATGGAACAGGGGAAATATCCCTGCTTTATTGAAGTTTGAGTTAGAAAATATTTTTCTAATATGTACTTTGTTTGCACTGTTTCTGAAGGTGTTGACGTGGCTGGAACGACACCAGAAGGAGCTTGGTTTGATGGAAAGCAGCCTGTTTCTAAGATAACTACGCGGTATGTGATCTGATATTTTACTTCTGTCTGTTTGTTTCTCTTTCTTGTCTTACTGTTTCATTTATATTTATGGATATTTGATTACTTCCAACATGGCATGGTATAGGCTAACTCAATTTTACGAGGAGTTCAACACATACAATGAAATCTATGACAGTTTCGTTGAGATGGGTCTTCAAGAAAATCTGCTGAAAGGAATATATGCATATGGTAATTCCTAGTTTATCTGTTACTATGTTGAGATGCTTATTTGCGTGTACAATTATTTCTTGGCTCGACATGTATTATAGTGAAGTCTTAATGAGATTTTGTTTGAAGGCCTGGAGAAGCCTTCTTTAGTCCATCAACGAGGAATTGTCCCATTGTGCAAGGGTCTGGATGTTATCCAGCAGTCACTGTCTGGAACAACTGTGACACTTGCCTGTGGAGTTCTCCAGCGACTTGATTATGGATCCATGGAATGCCAAGCTTTGGTTCTTGTACCAACGCGTGACTTGGCACAGGAGACCGAGAAAGTTATTGGAGCACTTGGTCAGTGGCTAAGTGTCAAAGCTCATGCTTGTCTTGGAGGAACTAGTGTTCGTGAGCACAAGCAAATTTTGTCCAGCAGCACCCAGGTTATTGTCGCTACTCCTAGCCGCGCTCTAGACATGCTGAGAACACGAGCGCTCTGTCCAGATAACGTCAGAATGCTTGTCTTGGATGAAGCAGATGAAATACTCGCAGGAGGTTTGAAGAACCAGGTTGGTTTTGCATCATCATACCAGCTCCGTTGTATAGTGATTACAATGGTTGCAAAACTTCCCTCGTATTGCTTGTTCTATTTAATTTGAAACGATAAAAATAGACCTTGTTAACCTCATGCAATTCTTTGTGGCGTCTATTTTCGTAACTTGTGACCATTCATCTTTCTTGCAGATCTATGATATTATCCAGCTTCTCCCAGCCAAAATCCAGTTTGGTGTATTCTCTACCACCATGTCCAATGAAGCTCTCGAACTTTGCCGTAAGTGCATGAATAAGCCTATGAAGGTCATAGTGCCGAAAGATGAAGAATTGGAGGGTTTTACTGTTAAGCAGTTCCATGTTAAAGCTGAGGATGAAGAGTTGAAGTTTGAAAAATTATGTGATCTTTTTGACACCATGGTGGTGTAACACCCGGATGATTAAGCAACAGTGATCACCTCGGTTACTGTGGCTAACCTCACGTTGATTCGAACCCGGTCTACAAATAAATTCAAAACAAAACCAAAGATAAAAGGTTTCAAAAACTAAAACTAAAATGTTCGGGGGTTGTCTAAACTAGCAAACCTAATTATGGTGGGGTGCACTAATTTTTGTAAAATGCTTTGGCATTTTAAATAATCTAAAAACAGAAAAGAAAATTAATAAAAGAAAAGAAAGAAAAAAAAAGGGGAGAGGGAGGGGAAAACCCCCTGGCCCAGCCAGTTCCCCCACCCCACCTGGCCCCTGGCCTGGCCCAACTCCCCCCCC